>NC_056433.1:78293348-78320848 GCF_018296145.1 Oncorhynchus tshawytscha | reverse complement strand
GTGCCCTGCTCTATTCTAAGACGGAGATAATTGGGCTCCGAGGTGCCCTGCTCTATTCTAAGACGGAGATAAGAGGGCTCCGAGGTGCCCTGCTCTATTCTAAGACGGAGATAAGAGGGCTCCGAGGTGCCCTGCTCTATTCTAAGACGGAGATAAGGGCTCCGAGGTGCCCTGCTCTATTCTAAGATGGAGATTCTAAGAGGGGGCTCCGAGGTGCCCTGCTCTATTCTAAGACGGAGATAAGAGGGCTCCGAGGTGCCCTGCTCTATTCTAAGACGGAGATAAGAGGGCTCCGAGGTGCCCTGCTCTATTCTAAGACGGAGATAAGAGGGCTCCGAGGTGCCCTGCTCTATTCTAAGACGGAGATAATTGGGCTCCGAGGTGCCCTGCTCTATTCTAAGACGGAGATAAGAGGGCTCCGAGGTGCCCTGCTCTATTCTAAGACGGAGATAAGAGGGCTCCGAGGTGCCCTGCTCTATTCTAAGACGGAGATAATTGGGCTCCGAGGTGCCCTGCTCTATTCTAAGACGGAGATAAGAGGGCTCCGAGGTGCCCTGCTCTATTCTAAGACGGAGATAAGAGGGCTCCGAGGTGCCCTGCTCTACTCTAAGACGGAGATAAGAGGGCTCCGAGGTGCCCTGCTCTACTCTAAGACGGAGATAAGAGATTATTCAGTAAAAAGGTGTGTCAGTGACCAGCACTGCTTTCCCATGCATTTAACCCAACCCCTCTGAATCAGAGAGGTGCGGGGGGCTCCCTTAATCGACATCCCCATCATCGGTACTCGGGGAACAGTGGGTTAACTACCATGCTCAGGGTCAGATCGACAGATTTTTAGTCAGCTCGGTAAACAGCTTGGCCTTCTACAGTATTGTCCTTTGGGAGCAGAGGGCTGGATAGCCTCACTTTGATTCTGAGAGGAAGGGTAGTGATAGATAATTTATCTGTATTCAGACAGTGGTGAACGACCAAACTGCCTAGCATCCAGAGGAATAGATCTCCTCTGAGATGTCTTAGAGCTCAGCATGGGTATTCCCCTGTTCCACCAAGCCTCACACACACATCCATCCAGTAATAATCAATAACCTTTCTTCATGGAAACCCTCACTGTGGTAACCGTCTCCGTGGCTCCAGACCTTTTGTCGTCAAGTGAGCTGTCTAATTCCTTCGTTGCCCAGAGGGCCCAGGTCTAATAATCAAGCCTGTTAGAGATACCTGGGGACAGGAGAACACTTCTCCTCCTTCTGTCTCCCTCGCTCCTCCCCTCCATCTCATCCTGCTTTAAGTCTGTTACGGAGAGGGCACATGCACACACAATGCTATAGAAACCAGGACCAATGTTATGGAAACCAGGACCAATGCTATAGAAACCCGAATCAATGCTATAGAAACCAGGACCAATGCTATAGAAACCAAGACCAATGCTATAGAAACCAGGACCAATGCTATTGAAACCAGGACTAATGTTATGGAAACCAGGACTGATGCTATAGAAACCAGTACCAATGCTATGGAAACCAGGACCAATGCTATAGAATCCAAGACCAATGCTATAGAATCCAAGACCAATGCCATAGAATCCAAGACCAATGATATAGAAACCAAGACCAATGATATAGAAACCAAGACCAATGCTATAGAATCCAAGACCAATGATATAGAAACCAAGACCAATGCTATAGAATCCAATACCAATGATATAGAAACCAAGACCAATGCTATAGAAACCAAGACCAATGCTATAGAATCCAAGACCAATGATATAGAAACCAAGACCAATGCTATAGAATCCAAGACCAATGCTATAGAATCCAAGACCAATGCTATATAAACCAAGACCAATGCTATAGAAACCAGGACCAATGCTGTAGAAACCAAGACCAATGCCATAGAAAGCAGGACCAACTCTATGGAAACCAAGACCAATGCTATAGAATCCAGGACCAATGCTGTAGAAACCAAGACCAATGCTATAGAAAGCAGGACCAACTCTATGGAAACCAAGACCAATGCTATAGAAACCAGGACCAATGCTGTAGAAACCAAGACCAATGCTATAGAAAGCAGTACCAACTCTATGGAAACCAAGACCAATGCTATAGAAACCAGGACCAATGCTATAGAAACCAGGACCAATGCTTTAGAAACCAAGACTGCAGTGAAGTCATGTTGCCGAAGTCACAGAGAGAGAGAGTCACTGTCTGTATATCAGTAGCATTAGTTTTCAGCCTATTACTGTACATCTGACTGTGTGCACGTCTCTATGTTTGTGCAAGCCAGATTATGTACATCTGACTATGTGTGTGCATATGTTTTATTGTCAAACCAGACAGGGTGAAATGTGTTGTTTTACAGGGTGTGTGTGGGGGTGTGTGTGTTTATATGCATGTATGCTTGCGTGCGTTTTTGTGTTTGTGTGTGTGTGTTTAGAGGTGTGTGTGTGTGTGTTTAGAGGTGTGTGTGTGTGTGTGTTTAGAGGTGTGTGTGTGTGTGTGTTTAGAGGTGTGTGTGTGTGTGTGTGTGTTAGTGTGTGTGTGTGTGTGTGTGTGTGTGTGTGTGTGTGTGTGTGTGTGTGTGTGTGTGTGTGTGTGTGTGTTTAGTGTCTGTTTGTGTGTTTGTGTGTGTGTGTTTAGAGGTGTCTGTTTGTGTGTTTGTGTGTGTGTGTTTAGAGGTGTGTGTGTGTGTGTGTGTTTGTTAATGTGAGTTTGACTGTTTGTGTGCCAGTGTAAGATCCACTCATCCAGCATGGTGATTCAGAGCCTAGAGTATCCTAAGCAGCCAGCCTGCTGTTCCAGTGCCCCAGCCCGGCTTATGTAAAAGCAGAAGGGAGCTTTAGAGTGAAATTGAGAGCACATAACACATGCATAGGCATACAGCAACTTATCTGAGAGGAGAGAGAGGGAAGAACAGAGAGAGCAGAGAGGGGGAGAGCAAAGGGGGAGAGGGGGAAAAGAGGGGGAGAGCAAAGATGGAGAGCAGAGAGGGGGAGAGCAGAGAGGGGGAGAGCAAAGAGGGAGAGCAGAGAGGGGGAGAGCAGAGAGGGGAGAGCAAAGAGGGAGAGCAGAGAGGGGGAGAGCAAAGAGGGGGAGAGCAAAGAGGGAGAGCAGAGAGGGGGAGAGCAGAGAGGGGGAGAGCAAAGAGGGGGAGAGCAAAGAGGGAGAGCAGAGAGGGGGAGAGGGGAGAGGGGAGAGAGGGAGGAAAGAGGGGGTGAGAGGGGGAAGAGGGGGGAGAGGGAAAGAGGGGAAAGAGGGAGAGAGAGGGGAGAGGGAGAGAGGGGGTGAAAAGGGGGGAAAGAGAAAAGGGGGGAGAGGGGGGAGAGGGAGAGAGAGAGAAGACATGGAGGAGATAAAGTGAAGCAGGTACAGGTCAGGGAAATGAGGAAAAGAGAGAAATGAGAGCTAGAGAAAAGAATGTGGAAAAGGACAGGAAGTGTAGGCAGGAGAGGGAGAGGACGACAAATAAAGCATTAGTAAAAGAAAGAGAGTGAGAGAGAGAGAGAGAGAGAGAGAGAGAGAGGGAGCAAGAGACAGAGGGAGCAAGAGACAGAGGGAGCAAGAGACAGAGGGAGCAAGAGACAGAGGGAGCGAGAGACAGAGGGAGCGAGAGAAATAGAGAGCGAGAGCGTTTGTGTGTGTGTGTGTGTGTGTGTGGGGCTCCAGATAATAGTAGAGTAGAGATAATGGTCTACTCTCCCAACGGGGTGCTTGTTTGGCCTTCTTCACAACCACATGCACCATGTTGCTTAAAACACACAAAAAGATCACCTAATGTGCTCTCCTTTCTCTTCCCTCGCCCTCTCTCTCCTCTCATTCCACTCTCATCCTCCCTCCTCGCCCTTAGCTTCTGGGCTTCCCAGACTACTCAACCATTGCCCTTAGAGTCTGGGCTTCCCAGACTACTCAACCATTGCCCTTAGCTTCTGGGCTTCCCAGACTACTCAAACATTGCCCTTAGAGTCTGGGCTTCCCAGACTACTCAACCATTGCCCTTAGCTTCTGGGCTTCCCAGACTACTCAACCATTGCCCTTAGAGTCTGGGCTTCCCAGACTACTCAACCATTGCCCTTAGCTTCTGGGCTTCCCAGACTACTCAACCATTGCCCTTAGAGTCTGGGCTTCCCAGACTACTCAACCATTGCCCTTAGAGTCTGGGCTTCCCAGACTACTCAACCATTGCCCTTAGAGTCTGGGCTTCCCAGACTACTCAACCATTGCCCTTAGCTTCTGGGCTTCCCAGACTACTCAACCATTGCCCTTAGCTTCTGGGCTTCCCAGACTACTCAACCATTGCCCTTAGAGTCTGGGCTTCCCAGACTACTCAACCATTGCCCTTAGCTTCTGGGCTTCCCAGACTACTCAACCATTGCTATGTCTGATAGTTTCGAGGTGGCAAAGACCTCGTTCACTGATAACCTACAGAATGGAATCCTCCTCAGATCCACTGTCACCTGATTAGGAAGAGGAATGAGAGAGCTAGACAATGGAGGAAGGGAGCACAGGGAGAACATTGGCCCAGTTACAACAAAACAAATAGTGAGTAAAGTAAACAGAGGTACGGTAATGACCACTGCGCGTGTTGAGTGTTTTGAATCTGATGGGAAATGCTACATACTGTATCTATCCATTATGGCCAACCTGTTACGAACACAGATTGTGTTACTTTATGCGTCATTCAAGGTTAACGTTGGATGGAGTGGGATTCAGTGGGTTCACTCGAGTCACTGGTAAACTTATTGAAAGGTCATTGGGTTGATGACCCATTGGATCATAGGAAGCTAAGACGATTTGAGCCACACATCAGTCAGCAATTCAAATTATAAATGACAATCCCCTTTGTATAATGCACACACACACACACGCACACGCACACACGCAAGCGCACACACAAACACACACGGACGCACAGGCACACACACACACACACAGACAGACACACACTCATGAACTATTATTAAATGTTAATACCCTGGGCTTGTAGAAGGGGTGAAGGGACGGATGGAGGTATGGAGGGAGGGATGGATGTATAGAGGGATGGAGGTATGGAGGGAGGGATGGAGGTATGGAGGCATGGAGGGAGTGATGGAGGTATGGAGGGAGGAGTGATGGAGGAATGGAGGGAGGGATGGAGGGATAGAGGTATGGAGGGAGGGATAGAGGGAGGGATGGTGGTATGAAGGTATGGAGGGAGGGATGGAGGTATGGAGGGAGGGATGGAGGTATGGAGGTATGGAGGGAGGCATGGAGGTATGGAGGTATGGAGGGAGAGATGGAGGTATGGAGGGAGGGATGGAGGTATGGAGGCATGGAGGGAGTGATGGAGGTATGGAAGGGGGAGTGATGGAGGAATGGAGGGAGGGATGGAGGGATAGAGGTATGGAGGGAGGGATAGAGGGAGGGATGGTGGTATGAAGGTATGGAGGGAGGGATGGAGGTATGGAGGGAGGGATGGAGGTATGGAGGTATGGAGGGAGGCATGGAGGTATGGAGGTATGGAGGGAGAGATGGAGGTATGGAGGGAGGGATGGAGGTATGGAGGTATGGAGGGAGTGATGGAGGTATGGAAGGGGGAGTGATGGAGGTATGGAGGGAGGGATGGAGGGATAGAGGTATGGAGGGAGGGATAGAGGGAGGGATGGTGGTATGAAGGTATGGAGGGAGGGATGGAGGTATGGAGGGAGGGATGGAGGTATGGAGGTATGGAGGGAGGGATGGAGGTATGAGGTATGGAGGGAGGGATGGAGGTATGGAGGGAGGGATGGAGGTATGGAGGGAGGGATGGAGGTATGGAGGGAGGGATGGAGGGGGATGGAGGTATGGAGGGAGGGATGGGTGGAGGTATGGAGGGGGATGGAGGTATGGAGGGAGGGATGGAGGGGGGATGGAGGTATGGAGGGAGGGATGGATGGATGGGTGGATAGAGGGATGGTTAATTGGAGGAAGGAATGGGGGAGGGATGGATGTATGGAGGGATGGATATATAGAGGGATGGAGGGATGGATAGAGGGATGGATAAATGGAGCTATGAAGGGATGGATGGAGCTATGGCAGGATGGAGGGATGGATGGATGGATGGAGGGATTGATGGATGTATAGAGGGATGGAGGGATGGATGGATGGAGTGATGGGAGGGAGTGATGGATATATAGAGGGATGGAGGGATAGAGGGATGGATGTATAGAGGGATGGATGGATGGATGGAGGGAGGGAGTGATGGATGTATAGAGGGATGGAGGGGGATGGATGTATAGAGGGATGGAGGGATGGATGGATGGATGGATGGATGGATGGATGGATGGATGGATGGATGGATGGAGGGAGGGAGGGAGTGATGGATGTATAGAGGGATGGAGGGATAGCGGGATGGATGGATGTATAGAGGGATGGAGGGATTGAGGGAGGTTTAGAGGGATAGATGGAGTGATGGATGTATGGATGGATGGATGGAGTGATGGATGTATGGATGGATGGATGGATGGATGGATGGATGGATGGATGGAGGGAGTGATGGATGGATGTATAGAGGGATGGAGGGATGGATGGAGGGAGTGATGGATGGATGTATAGAGGGATGGAGGGAGGTATAGAGGGATGGAAGGAGTGATGGATGTATAGAGGGATGGATGGATTGAGGGACGGAGGGATAGAGGGATGAATGGAGGGAGGGATGGATGTATAGAGGGACAGAGGGATAAAGGGAGGAATAGAGGGATGGAGGGAGTTATGGATGTATAGAGGGATGGATGGATGGATGGATGGATGGAGGGAGTGATGGATGTATAGAGGGATGGAGGGATGGATGGATGGATGGAGGGAGTGATGGATGTATAGAAGGATGGAGGGATGGAGGGAGGGAGTGATGGATATATAGAGGGATGGAGGTATAGAGGGATGGATGGATGGGGGGATGGATGTATAGAGGGATGGAGGGATGGAGGGAGGTATAGAGGGATGGATGGGATGGAGGGATGGATCTATAGAGGGACGGAGGGATGGAGGGACGGAGGGATGGAGGGAGGTATAGAGGGATGGGTGGATGGAGGGATGGATGTATAGATGGGTCGAGGATGGATGGATGGATGGAGGGATGGATGATAGAGGGAGGGAGGTATGGAGGGATGGATCTATAGAGGGATGAGGGATGGAGGGACGGAGGGATAGAGGGAGATAGAGGGATGGATGGAGGTATAGAGGGATGGAGGGATGGAGGGAGGTATAGGGATGGAGGTATAGAGGATGGATGGAGGTATAGAGGAGGGATGGAGGGAGGTATAGAGGGATGGAGGGATATATAGGGATGGATGGATGGAGGGATGGATGTATAGAGGGAGGGAGGTATGGAGGGATGGATCTATAGAGGGATGAGGGATGGAGGGACGGAGGGATAGAGGGAGGTATAGAGGGATGGATGGAGGTATAGAGGGATGGAGGGGTATAGAGGGATGGATGGAGGTATAGAGGGATGGATGGAGGTATAGAGGGATGAGGGATTGGTGGAGGTATGAGGGATGGATGGAGGTATAGAGGGATGGATGGAGGTATAGAGGGATAGAGGGAGGTATAGAGGGATGGAGGGATGGAGGGAGGTATAGGGGATGGATGGAGGTATAGAGGGATGGATGGAGGTATAGAGGGAGGGATGGAGGGAGGTATAGAGGGATGGAGGGATAGAGGGATGGATGGAGGTATAGAGGGATGGAGGGATGGAGGGAGGTATAGGGGATGGATGGAGGTATAGAGGGATGGATGGAGGTATGAGGAGGGATGGAGGGAGGTATAGAGGGATGGAGGGAGGTATAGAGGGATGGATGGAGGGAGGGATGGAGGATGGAGGGATGGAGGGAGGTATAGAGGGATGGATGGAGGTATAGAGGGATGGATGGAGGTATAGAGGGATGGATGGAGGTATAGAGGATGGAGGGAGGTATAGAGGGATGGATGGAGGTATAGAGGGATGGATGGAGGTATAGAGGGATGGAGGGAGGTATAGAGGGATGGAGGGAGGTATAGAGGGATGGAGGGATGGAGGGAGGTATAGAGGGATGGATGGAGGTATAGAGGGATGGAGGGAGGTATAGAGGGATGGAGGGATAGAGGGAGGTATAGAGGGATGGATGGAGGTATAGATGGATGGATGGAGGTATAGAGGGATGGAGGGATGGAGGGAGGTATAGAGGGATGGATGGAGGTAGAGGTATATAGGGAGGTATAGATGGATATAGAGGTATAGAGGTATAGAGGGAGGTATAGAGGGATGGATGGAGGTATAGAGGGGGAGGTATAGAGGGATGGATGGAGGTATAGAGGTATAGAGATGGAGGTATAGAGGGATGGATGGAGGTATAGAGGTATAGAGGGAGGTATAGAGGGATGGAGGGAGGTATAGAGGGATGGATGGAGGTATAGAGGTATAGAGGGAGGTATAGAGGGATGGAGGGAGGTATAGAGGGATGGATGGAGGTATAGAGGTATAGAGGGAGGTATAGAGGGATGGAGGGAGGTATAGAGGGATGGATGGAGGTATAGAGGTATAGAGGGAGGTATAGAGGGATGGATGGAGGTAGAGAGGTATAGAGGGAGGTATAGAGGGATGGAGGGAGTTAATAACATATATTCATCTGCACAGGGAGCTCATGTGCGAAGGCTAGAATAAAATCCAGAGCCAGCGGAACGGAAAGAGCAGATAGCAGGTAAAGTCAATTATATACTGCTAACAGCCATTTGCGTGGAAAGACACACACATGCAGTGCATTCGGAAAGTATTGAGACCCCTAGACATTTTCCACATGTTGTTACGTTACAACCTTATTCTAAAATGGATCTAAAAAAAATCTCATCAATCTACACGCAATAGCCCATAATGACAAAGCAAAAACAGGTTTACAGACATTTTTTTAAATAACACATTATTTACATAAGTATTCAGACCCTTTACTCAGTACTTGAAGCCACTTGGGCAGTGATTACAACCTCGAGTCTTCTTGGGTACGACGCTACAAGCTTGGCCCACCTGTATTTGGGGAGTTTCTCCAATTCTCCCATTCTTCTCTGCAGATCCTCTCAAGCTCTGTAAGGTTTGGTGGGGAGCATTGCTGCACAGCTATTTCCAGGTCTCTCCAGAGATGTTTGATCGGGTTCAAGTCCCGCTCTGGCTGGGCCACTCAAGGACATTCAGAGACTTGTCCCGAAGCCACTCCTGCTTTGTTTTGGCTGTGTGCTTAGGGTCGTTGTCCTGTTGGAAGGTGAACCTTCGCCCCAGTCTGAGGTCCTGGGCGCTCTGGAGCAGGTTTTCTTCAAGGATCTCTCTGTACTTTGCTTCGTTTATCGTTCCCTCGATACTAACTAGTCTCCCAGTCCCTGCCGCTGAAAAACATTCCCACAGAGTGATGCCTCTACCACAATGCGTCACTGTAGGGATGGTGCCAGGTTTCCTCCAGATGTGATGCTTGGCATTCAGGCCAAATAGTTCAATATTGGTTTCATCAGACCAAACAATCTTGCACCAGACAATCTTGTACCTTTAGGTACCTTTTGGCAAACTCCAAGCTGGCTGTCATGGGTCTTTTACTGAGGAGTGGCTTCCGTCTGGCCACTCTACCATAAAGGCCTGATTGGTGGTGTGCTGCAGAGATGGTTGTCCTTCTGGAAGGTTCTCCCATGTCCACAGATGAACTCTGGAGCTTTGTCAGAGTGACCATCAGGTTATTGGTCACCTACCTGACCAAGGACCTTCTCCGTCGATTTCTCAGTTTGTCCGGAAGGCCAGCTCTAGGAAGAGTCTTGGTGGTTCCAAACTTCTTCCATTTTAGAATGATGGAGGCCACTGTGTTCTTGGAGACCTTCAATGCTGCAAAAATGTTTTGGTATCCTTCCCCACATCTGTACCTCGACACAATCCTGTCTCAGTGCTCTATGGACAATTCCTTCAACCTCATGGCTTGATTTTTGCTCTGACATGCACTGTCAACTGTGGGACCTTATATAGACAGGTGTGTGCCTTGATTTCTTTTTGAAAAACCTGTTTTTGCTTTGTCATTATGGGGTATTGTGATGTCATTATGGGGTATTGTGATGCTATTATGGGGTATTGTGATGTCATTTTGGGGTATTGTGATGTCATTTTGGGGTATTGTGATGTCATTATGGGGTATTGTGTGGGGATTGATGAGAAAAAACATTTATTAAATCAATTTTAGAATAAGGTTGTAATGTAACAACATGTGGAAAAAATCAAGGGGTCTGAATACTTTCCGAATGCACTGTATATGCATAAGAGGAGCACGCATGCACACACACACACACACACACACACACACACACACACACACACACACACACACACACACACACACACACACACACACACACACACACACACACACAGACGGAAGCATGGAAGTACACACACACACAGACACACACGTCACCTTCCGTGACATCAAGCCCACGTGGCTGCATGCTGACATACTATACACACATAACACAAACCCACAGCCTGGAACATACAACGCAATTTTGGGAGGTGTTCATGAACATAAGTTGGACATGTGTCACGGTACCGTGTTGTGTGTTTAACCACATCCAGATAGCAGGTGTCCTGACCTGAGATGATACAATAATCACACACACGCCTTTTTTTACTTGTCTATTTAGCATCTATTAATCCCTCCCAGGACAACCGTAATACAGCAGGCAGCACAACAAAACCACACTCTGCATGTTCCACATTTCACAAAGCCACTATAGTGTACCAAGCTGTAAGGGGTAAGGGTTTTACACCCCTAGCCAGTCACTCACCAACGCATGTATACAAGGCACACGTGCACATGTCAGTACAGGAATGCACTCACAAGCATTCCCACACATGCTGATAAGTAAGTGATAGGCCGAAAACAAAAGCCTGCACAAAGCTCTCCAGCACCAAGGTTGATGTGACCAGTAGCGTATGCTAGACAGTATAGCACCTTATATACACACCACTGGTCAACAAACCTGGGTGTAGTGTAGTTTGGTGTGGTGTAATCACGGACACGCCAGGACTAAAGTCTAGTGGAATGGAGTCAGATGCTCTATTACAGTTTTTTTCAATTGCTAAACGACAGTGGACACAACTGGAGTCACATGTGCAAAACTCTAACTACAGTCTGCACAGCAGCAGTTCATGTGGACCAAACTCTAGTTCGTTTTTCATTGCTTGAACACAGTTTTCAAAACTCTACACACTTATCCCATGACTTTAACCACAACCTGCACAACACTGTGGATTTACAGCACTTTGTTCAAATGCTAACACACTGCTGTCAAAACTGTGAACCACACATTCAAAACGGAATAGATTTCAGCCTTGTGCCTTTCAAACACTGCTGATTGCAATTTCAGCTGAAAGGCTAAGCAGGTGTCTTGTTTTAGACTTGTTAGTGAACACACACACATATTACAGTATATGTAGGTAGAGCTCAGAAAGACTCATTTTGGAAATGGAACAAGGAAGATGGGTTCGTGGAGGGAGAAGGGTGGCCGGGAGAGGGCGGATGCGTGGAGGAAGACAAAGAAGACAAAGAGCTGTTATTTCAGATGAAATAAGGGCTACACTTATAGACCATGTCGTGAACCATGGTCTCTCATTGAGAGAGGCAGGGTTGAGGGTGCAACCCAATCTGCAAAGATCCACAGTGGCATCTGTAATGCGAATTTTCCATCATGCAAACAGGTGAGAGTTACATCCTTACAGTAAATGAAAACATTACAGGAATCTATTTTGTATTGCAATTATAGAATATTTACACAGATATATATTACAGTAAGTTTGACTGTAAAATATATTTTTACAACAGGACCCAAAGGCTGCCCCCAACAGGGGGAAGAGGAAAAATATTTTCAGATGCGCAGGAAATGCTATTGTTGACATGGTTGTTGTCAACAATGCAATAAAACTGCGGGAGATTCAAGATAGAGTGCTGGCTGATAATGATATATTTGAAAATGTTAATTCTGTCAGCACAACAACTATTACTTGAGTCCTAAAGAAACACCAAGTTACAATGAAACAGTTATACACTGTACCGTTCGAGAGAAACAGTGAACGGGTAAAAGAGCAAAGATACCAATATGTCCAGGTAAGACGTCTGAGGTTACGTACACAGCTATACAAAATATTTACAGTAAAAAAAAACACTAGCATTTCTACAGTAAAACTGTGCACTTACTGTTTTTCAGAGAGTAATGGAGGTGGAAGCACTGGAAAGACCACATTCATTTGTATTTATCGATGAAACTGGATTTAACCTTGCCAAAACACGGCGCAGAGGAAGGAATGTTATAGGTCAAAGGGCCACTGTGGAGGTTCCAGGCCAAAGGGGGGGAAATATCACCATGTGTGCTGCAATGGCCAATGATGGTTTGCTTCTCAACACACCACTCATTGGCCCATACAACACAGAAAGGCTTATAGCTTTCCTAGAACAGCTCTATACTCAGCTAGTGCCAGCAGAACAGGGGGAGCCAGTAAGAAACCCCCAAGTTTTTGTCATAGTTTGCGATAACGTTGCTTTTCACCACTCTGCAGCTGTCACAGATTGGTTTGCAGCACATCACAGATTTATGGTTTTGTACCTGCCTGCATATTCACCCTTCCTCAACCCAATAGAGGAGTTTTTCTCTGCCTGGAGGTGGAAAGTGTTTGGTCACCACCCACATGACCAAATGTCTCTTTTGGAAGCCATGCGTGCCGGATGTGAGGACACGAGTCCAGAGGACTGCCAGGGATGGATAAGGCACTCCAGAAGGTTCTTCCCCAGGTGCATGGCAAGAGAAAACATTAGATGTGATGTTGAAGAAAACCTGTGGCCTGATGCTAGAGAGAGGCAGGATTAGCCCCTCAATTATTTGTTCGAATTACAGTATGTACTTTTAGTTTCTACCTTTTTTTCTCATTACTGTAATTCCGTAAATTACTACAGACTATTGAAGCAAACTGCTAATTTTCATTTACCTTAAAGAATTGTTATGTTCTAAAAAAATATATAAATCATGTGAAAGAATGTCACTCTTTTCTTTGAAGAAAATATTACTTTGTATGACGTCACTGAAATTGTTCAAACTGTAAAGATGAAAAGTTTGTATTTTCTGTATTGGTGTTTGATGCTAGTGTTTTTACTCTCAGTGTGTTCTGAGTGACAGTGTGTGTTATCTCAGTGAGGGTTGTGCATAGTGTTTGGCTGCACTGAGCGTGTTTTGAGCCATGTGTTAAGAGTTGTGTTGCTTGGAATGAGTTTTGCAGGTGATGTGAACTGTTTAGCTCAGGTGACTGTTGGTAGTGCAGACTGTAGTTAGAGTTTTGCACATGTGACTCCAGTTGTGCCCACTGTCGTTTAGCAATCGAAAAAACTAAGTTCTGGGCGAGACGTGTTTGAAACTGTACTAATGAGACTAGCGAAGTAACCACTCCTCTAAACGGAAACTCCAGTTTCAGGCAAGTCTATGGGCGAAATGTCCCCTCCCAAGTCTATGGGCGAAATGTCCCCTCCCAAGTCTATGGGCGAAATGTCCCCTCCCAAGTCTATGGGCGAAATGTCCCCTCCCAAGTCTATGGGCGAAATGTCCCCTCCCAAGTCTATGGGCGAAATGTCCCCTCCCAAGTCTATGGGCGAAATGTCCCCTCCCAAGTCTATGGGCGAAATGTCCCCTCCCAAGTCTATGGGCGAAATGTCCCCTCCCAAGTCTATGGGCGAAATGTCCCTCCCAAGTCTATGGGCGAAATGTCCCCTCCCAAGTCTATGGGCGAAATGTCCCCTCCCAAGTCTATGGGCAAAATGTCCCCTCCCAAGTCTATGGGCAAAATGTCCCCTCCCAAGTCTATGGGCGAAATGTCCCCTCCCAAGTCTATGGGCGAAATGTCCCCTCCCAAGTCTATGGGCGAAATGTCCCCTCCCAAGTCTATGGGTGAAATGTCCCCTCCCAAGTCTATGGGTGAAATGTCCCCTCCCAAGTCTATGGGCGAAATGTCCCCTCCCAAGTCTATGGGCGAAATGTCCCCTCCCAAGTCTATGGGTGAAATGTCCCCTCCCATTCGACATTCGAAAGATGTGAAATCGTAATTTGTCCAAATGATCAGTGATGAAATAACCAGCGTACCGAATCAAAGTTTGTTGTTTGTCGTCGCAAACCACAGTCTGTGGACAGATGCTACTTCTATTCATGTTAAATGAATCTGTCCACCAGAGATTAGGTATGGAAGTGCGGGAAAAGGATTGTTACACTAATTCTGGGCCAGGTGTCACACCGTACTTCCTGCTTCCCCATCAGCAACCCTCCTGTCAATCGCACACACGCTCTGGCCCCCATCCTGCTCACTGCTCATAACTCATAGTGTCAGTACGCTGCACGCCAGAGACCGACAGGAATACGAATTGGACACTCACTTTCACTCCATCCTTGCAATTATAGCAAAGAGAGGTTGCCCCAGTTGACATAAATATGCATGCTCCCACATAGACAGACACTCACACACAACTTCCTGTTGAGGAGTTATGTGCTAGCAGGACATTTCCTGTGACTGCAAGCTAACAGGCTACAGGTCTTCCCAGCTCTACCTCTTACAGTGCACAGTGCCTGCTATGTTCCTATGGATACATACAGTACTGTACAGTGGTGGAGACTAAGGGCAATAGCCTCCTGAGTATTGCAGTGTGCACACACACGTACGTACACATGCACAAACACACACGTACGTACACATGCACAAACACACACGCACATTGATTGCTGAACTGGGACATCCTCAAAGGCAGTGTTATACATTATTAACTCATGTCGGATGTGGGCTGTTGCTCTGGGTCTCAAACTCTGGACTGACAAAAGCACTGCTGCTCGCCTCTGGCCACACACACACACACACACACACACACACACACACACACACACACACACAACCCAGCCTGCCCACACCTTGCCTCTGGCCACCTTCAGAGGAAACCTATCAGCCAATTAAAACTGGTTTCTCCAACTGGAGCACAGCAATTAAACTGGCTCAGTTCACAGCCTCCAACCCTCTATCATGCCCTCCTTCTACCCCCTCTCCTCTTCTCCTGTTCTACCCCATCTCCTCTTCTCCTGTTCTAACCCCTCTCCTCTTCTCCTGTTCTACCCCATCTCCTCTTCTCCTGTTCTAACCCCTCCTCTCTCTTCTCCTGTTCTAACCCCTCTCCTCTTCTCCTGTTCTACCCCCTCTCCTCTTCTCCTGTTCTACCCCCTCTCCTCTTCTCCTGTTCTACCCGCTCTCCTCTTCTCCTGTTCTCCTGTTCTACCCCCTCTACTCTTCTCCTTCCACCCCTCTCCTCTTCTCCTTCCACCCCCTCTCCTCTTCTCCTGTTCTACCCCCTCTCCTCTTCTCCTGTTCTACCCCCTCTCCTCTTCTCCTTCCACCCCCTCTCCTCTTCTCCTGTTCTCCTGTTCTACCCCCTCTCCTCTTCTCCTTCCACCCCTCTCCTCTTCTCCTTCCACCCCCTCTCCTCTTCTCCTGTTCTACCCCTCTCCTCTTCTCCTGTTCTACCCCTCTCCTCTTCTCCTTCCACCCCCTCCTCTTCTCCTGTTCTCCTGTTCTACCCCCTCTCCTCTTCTCCTTCCACCCCCTCTCCTCTTCTCCTTCCACCCCCTCTCCTCTTCTCCTGTTCTACCCCTCCCCTCTTCTCCTTCCACCCCCTCTCCTCTTCTCCTTCCACCCCCTCTCCTCTTCTCCTGTTCCACCCCTCTCTCTTCTCCTGTTCTCCTGTTCTACCCCTCTCCTCTTCTCCTGTTCTCCTGTTCCACTCCTCTCCTCTTCTCCTGTTCTACCCCCTCTCCTCTTCTCCTGTTCTACCCCTCTCCTCTTCTCCTGTTCCACCCCCTCTCCTCTTCTCCTGTTCTAACCCCTCTCCTCTTCTCCTGTTCTACCCCCTCTCCTCTTCTCCTGTTCTACCCCCTCTCTTCTCCTCTTCTCCTGTTCTACCCCCTCTCCTCTTCTCCTCTTCTCCTGTTCTACCCCCTCTCCTCTTCTCCTGTTCCACCCCCTCTCCTCTTCTCCTGTTCTAACCCCTCTACTCCTCTCCTCTTCTCCTGTTCTACCCCCTCTCCTCTTCTCCTGTTCTACCCCTCTCCTCTTCTCCTGTTCCACCCCCTCTCCTCTTCTCCTGTTCTAACCCCCTCTCTCCTCTTCTCCTGTTCTCCTGTTCTACCCCCTCTCCTCTTCTCCTGTTCCACCCCCTCCCTCTTCTCCTTCCACCCCCTCTCCTCTTCTCCTGTTCTACCCCTCTCCTCTTCTCCTGTTCTACCCCCTCTCCTCTTCTCCTTCCACCCCCTCCTCTTCTCCTGTTCTCTCTGTTCTACCCCCTCTCCTCTTCTCCTTCCACCCCCCTCTCCTCTTCTCCTTCCACCCCCTCTCCTCTTCTCCTGTTCTACCCCCTCTCTCTTCTCCTTCCACCCCCTCTCCTCTTCTCCTTCCACCCCCTCTCCTCTTCTCCTGTTCCACCCCCCTCTCCTCTTCTCCTGTTCTCCTGTTCTCCTGTTCTACCCCCTCTCCTCTTCTCCTGTTCTCCCCCTCCTCTCTCCTCTTCTCCTGTTCTACCCCCTCTCCTCTTCTCCTGTTCTACCCCTCTCCTCTTCTCCTGTTCTAACCCCTCTCCTCTTCTCCTCTTCTCCTGTTCTACCCCCTCTCCTCTTCTCTCTTCTCCTGTTCTACCCCCTCTCCTCTTCTCCTGTTCTACCCTCTCCTCTTCTCCTGTTCTAACCCCTCTCCTCTTCTCCTGTTCTACCCCCTCCTCTTCTCTTTCTCCTGTTCTCCTGTTCTACCCCTCTCCTCTTCTCCTTCCACCCCCTCTCCTCTTCTCCTCTTCTCCTGTTCTACCCCCTCTCCTCTTCTCCTGTTCTACCCTCTCTCTCTTCTCTCCTGTTCTAACCTCTCTCCTCTTCTCCTGTTCTACCCCCTCTCCTCTTCTCCTCTTCTCCTGTTCTAACCCCTCTCCTCTTCTCCTGTTCTACCCCTCTCCTCTTCTCCTGTTCTACCCCCTCTCCTCTTCTCCTGTCCTACCCCCTCTCCTCTTCTCCTGTTCTCCTGTTCTACCCCTCTCCTCTTCTCCTTCCACCCCTCTCCTCTTCTCCTGTTCTCCCTGTTCTTCTCCTGTTCCCCCCTCTCCTCTTCTCCTTCCACCCCCTCTCCTCTTCTCCTTCCTACCCCTCTCCTCTTCTCCTGTTCTACCCCCTCTCCTCTTCTCCTGTTCTACCCCCTCCTCTTCTCTCCTCTTCTCCTTCTACCCCCTCCCTCTTCTCCTGTTCTCCTGTTCTACCCCTCTCCTCTTCTCCTTCCTACCCCCTCTCCTCTTCTCCTTCTACCCCCTCTCCTCTTCTCCTGTTCTACCCCCTCTCCTCTTCTCCTGTCCTACCCCTCTCCTCTTCTCCTTCTACCCCCTCTCCTCTTCTCCTGTTCTCCTGTTCTACCCCCTCTCCTCTTCTCCTGTTCTCCTGTTCCTCCTCTACCTCTCTCTTCTCCTGTTCTACCCCCTCTCCTCTTCTCCTGTTCTACCCCTCTTCTTCTCCTGTTCTACCCCCTCTCCTCTTCTCCTGTTCTAACCCCTCTACTCTTCTCCTGTTCTTCTCCTCTTCTCCTGTTCTACCCCCTCTCTCCTCTTCTCCTGTTCTAACCCCTCTCCTCTTCTCCTGTTCTAACCCCTCTCCTCTTCTCCTGTTCTAACCCCTCTCCTCTTCTCCTCTTCTCCTGTTCTCCTGTTCTCCCTCTCCTCTTCTCCTCTTCTCCTGTTCTAACCCCTCTCCTCTTCTCCTGTTCTAACCCCTCTCCTCTTCTCCTGTTCTACCCCCTCTCCTCTTCTCCTGTTCTACCCCTCTCCTCTTCTCCTGTTCTACCCCTCTCCTCTTCTCCTGTTCTACCCCCTCTCCTCTTCTCCTGTTCTACCCCCTCTCCTCTTCTCCTGTTCTACCCCTCTCCTCTTCTCCTGTTCCACCCCCTCCTCTCTTCTCCTGTTCTACCCCCTCTCCTCTTCTCCTGTTCTACCCCTCTCCTCTTCTCCTGTTCTACCACCTCTCCTCTTCTCCTGTTCCACCTCCTCTCCTCTTCTCCTGTTCCACCCCCTCTCCTCTTCTCCTGTTCTACCCCCTCTCCTCTTCTCCTGTTCTACCCCCTCTCCTCTTCTCCTGTTCCACCCCCTCTCCTCTTCTCCTCTTCTCCTGTTCTAACCCCTCTCCTCTTCTCCTGTTCTACCCCCTCTCCTCTTCTCCTGTTCTAACCCCTCTCCTCTTCTCCTGTTCTACCCCCTCTCCTCTTCTCCTGTTCTACCCCCTCTCCTCTTCTCCTGTTCCACCTCCTCTCCTCTTCTCCTGTTCTACCCCCTCTCCTCTTCTAGTGTTCTACCCCCTCTCCTCTTCTCCTGTTCCACCTCCTCTCCTCTTTCTCCTGTTCTACCCTCTCTCCTCTTCTCCTGTTCCACCTCCTCTCCTCTTCTCTCTGTTCTACCCCCTCTCCTCTTCTCCTCTTCTCCTGTTCTACCCCCTCTCCTCTTCTCCTGTTCTACCCCCTCTCCTCTTCTAGTGTTCTACCCCTCTCCTCTTCTCCTGTTCTACCCCCTCTCCTCTTCTCCTGTTCTACCCCCTCTCCTCTTCTAGTGTTCTACCTCCTCTCCTCTTCTAGTGTTCTACCTCCTCTCCTCTTCTCCTGTTCTACCCCCTCTCCTCTTCTCCTGTTCTACCTCCTCTCCTCTTCTCCTGTTCTACCCCCTCTCCTCTTCTCCTGTTCTACCACCTCTCCTCTTCTCCTGTTCTACCCCCTCTCCTCTTCTCCTGTTCTACCCCCTCTCCTCTTCTCCTGTTCTACCTCCTCTCCTCTTCTCCTGTTCTACCCCCTCCTCTTCTCCTGTTCTACCTCCCCTCTCCTCTTCTCCTGTTCTACCCCCTCTCCTCTTCTCCTGTTCTACCACCTCTCCTCTTCTAGTGTTCTACCTCCCTCTCCTCTTCTCCTGTTCTACCTCCTCCCTCTCCTCTTCTCCTGTTCTACCCCCTCTCCTCTTCTAGTGTTATACCTCCTCTCCTCTTCTAGTGTTCTACCTCCCTCTCCTCTTCTAGTGTTCTACCCCCTCTCCTCTTCTCCTGTTCTACCCCCTCTCCTCTTCTAGTGTTCTACCACCTCTCCTCTTCTCCTGTTCTACCCCTCTCCTCTTCTAGTGTTCTACCTCCTCTCCTCTTCTCCTGTTCTAACCCCTCTCGTCTTCTCCTGTTCCACCTCCTCTCCTCTTCTAGTGTTCTACCCCTTCTCCTCTTCTCCTGTTCTACCTCCTCTCCTCTTCTCCTGTTCTACCCCTCTCGTCTTCTCCTGTTCCAGCTCCTCTCCTCTTCTCCTGTTCTACCCCCTCTCCTCTTCTCCTCTTCTCCTGTTCTACCCCCTCTCCTCTTCTAGTGTTCTACCCCCTCTCCTCTTCTCCTGTTCTACCCCCTCTCCTCTTCTCCTGTTCTACCCCCTCTCCACTTCTCCTGTTCTACCTCCTATCCTCTTCTCCTGTTCTACCCCCTCTCCTCTTCTCCTGTTCTACCCCCTCTCCTCTTCTCCTGTTCTACCCCCTCTCCTCTTCTCCTGTACTACCCCCTCTCCTCTTCTCCTGTTCTACCACCTCTCCTCTTCTAGTGTTCTACCTCCTCTCCTCTTCTCCTGTTCTACCTCCTCTCCTCTTCTCCTCTTCTCCTGTTCTACCCCCTCTCCTCTTCTAGTGTTCTACCTCCTCTCCTCTTCTAGTGTTCTACCTCCTCTCCTCTTCTCCTGTTCTACCCCCTCTCCTCTTCTCCTGTTCTACCTCCTCTCCTCTTCTCCTGTTCTAACCCCTCTCGTCTTCTCCTGTTCCACCTCCTCTCCTCTTCTAGTGTTCTACCCCTTCTCCTCTTCTCCTGTTCTACCTCCTCTCCTCTTCTCCTGTTCTACCCCCTCTCGTCTTCTCCTGTTCCAGCTCCTCTCCTCTTCTAGTGTTCTACCCCCTCTCCTCTTCTCCTGTTCCAGCTCCTCTCCTCTTCTCCTGTTCTACCCCCTCTCCTCTTCTCCTCTTCTCCTGTTCTACCCCCTCTCCTCTTCTCCTGTTCTACCTCCTCTCCTCTTCTAGTGTTCTACCCCTCTCCTCTTCTCCTGTTCTACCCCCTCTCCTCTTCTCCTGTTCTACCCCTCTCCACTTCTCCTGTTCTACCTCCTCTCCTCTTCTCCTGTTCTACCCCCTCTCCTCTTCTCCTGTTCTACCCCCTCTCCTCTTCTCCTGTTCTACCCCCCTCTCCTCTTCTCCTGTACTACCCCTCTCCTCTTCTCCTGTTCTACCTCCTCTCCTCTTCTCCTGTTCTACCCCCTCTCTCCTCTTCTCTGTTCTACCCCCTCTCCTCTTCTCCTGTTCTACCTCCTCTCCTCTTCTCCTGTTCTACCCCCTCTCCTCTTCTCCTGTTCTACCCCCTCTCCTCTTCTAGTGTTCTACCTCCTCTCCTCTTCTCCTGTTCTACCTCCTCTCCTCTTCTCCTGTTCTACCCCCTCTCCTCTTCTCCTGTTCTACCCCTCTCCTCTTCTAGTGTTCTACCCCCTCTCCTCTTCTCCTGTTCTACCTCCTCTCCTCTTCTCCTGTTCTACCCCCTCTCCTCTTCTCCTGTTCTACCCCCTCTCCTCTTCTAGTGTTCTACCCCTTCTCCTCTTCTCCTGTTCTACCCCCTCTCCTCTTCTCCTGTTCTACCCCCTCTCGTCTTCTCCTGTTCCACCTCCTCTCCTCTTCTAGTGTTCTACCCCCTCTCCTCTTCTCCTGTTCTACCCCCTCTCCTCTTCTCCTGTTCTACCTCCTCTCCTCTTCTCCTGTTCTACCCCCTCTCCTCTTCTCCTGTTCTACCCCCTCTCCTCTTCTCCTGTTCTACCCCCTCTCCTCTTCTCCTGTACTACCCCCTCTCCTCTTCTCCTGTTCTACCTCCTCTCCTCTTCTCCTGTTCTACCCCCTCTCCTCTTCTCCTGTTCTACCCCTCTCCTCTTCTAGTGTTCTACCTCCTCTCCTCTTCTCGTGTTCTACCTCCTCTCCTCTTCTCCTGTTCTACCCCCTCTCCTCTTCTCCTGTTCTACCCCCTCTCCTCTTCTAGTGTTCTACCCCTTCTCCTCTTCTCCTGTTCTACCCCCTCTCCTCTTCTCCTGTTCTACCCCCTCTCGTCTTCTCCTGTTCCACCTCCTCTCCTCTTCTAGTGTTCTACCCCCCTCCTCTTCTCCTGTTCTACCCCTCTCCTCTTCTAGTGTTCTACCCCCTCTCCTCTTCTCCTATTCTACCTCCTCTCCTCTTCTAGTGTTCTACCCCTCTCCTCTTCTCCTATTCTACCTCCTCTCCTCTTCTAGTGTTCTACCCCCTCTCCTCTTCTCCTGTTCTACCCCTCTCCTCTTCTCCTGTTCTACCTCCTCTCCTCTTCTCCTATTCTACCTCCTCTCCTCTTCTAGTGTTCTACCCCCTCCTCTTCTCCTGTTCTACCCCCTCTCCTCTTCTAGTGTTCTACCCCTTCTCCTCTTCTCCTGTTCTACCCCCTCTCCTCTTCTCCTGTTCTACCCCCTCTCGTCTTCTCCTGTTCCACCTCCTCTCCTCTTCTAGTGTTCTACCCCCCTCTCCTCTTCTCCTGTTCTACCTCCTCTCCTCTTCTAGTGTTCTACCCCCTCTCCTCTTCTCCTGTTCTACCCCCTCTCCTCTTCTCCTGTTCTACCCCCTCTCCTCTTCTCCTGTTCTACCCCCTCTCCTCTTCTCCTGTTCTACCCCCTCTCCTCTTCTCCTGTACTACCCCCTCTCCTCTTCTCCTGTTCTACCTCCTCTCCTCTTCTCCTGTTCTACCCCCTCTCCTCTTCTCCTGTTCTACCCCCTCTCCTCTTCTAGTGTTCTACCCCCTCTCCTCTTCTCCTGTTCTACCTCCTCTCCTCTTCTCCTGTTCTACCCCCTCTCCTCTTCTCCTGTTCTACCCCCTCTCCTCTTCTCCTGTTCTACCCCCTCTCCTCTTCTCCTCTTCCACCCCCTCTCCTCTTCTCCTCTTCCACCCCCTCTACTCTTCTCCTCTTTCTCTCTACACCCCTCCTCTCACACCCCCTCACATAATTATCTTTATTCTCATTATCATTATCATTATTATAATTCTCATTATTATAATTCTCATTATTCTCATTATTATTCTCATTATAATAATTGTCATTATTATTATTCTCATTATTGTTATTATCATTATTCTCATTCTCATTATTATTGTTCTCATTCTCATTATTCTCACTATTATCATTACTGTTATTATCATTATTATTATCATTATTGTTGTTATTATCATTTATATTATTATCATTATTAGTATTATTATGATTATTGATTATTATTTTAATTATCATCATTATTGTTATTATTGTAATTATCATGATCATTATCCGTATTATTATTATTGTAATTATTAGCATGATCATAATTATCATTATAATTATTGTTATTATTATTATTGTAATTATTGTCATTATTATTATTATCAGTATTATTATTATTATCATTATTATTATCATTATTATTATCATTATTATTATCATTATTATTGTCATTATTTGTAGTAGTATTATCATTATTATTATTAGTATCATTATTATTATCATTATTATTATTATTATCATCATTATTATCATTATTGTTATTATCATTATTATTGTTATTATCATTATTATTATCATCATTATTATCATTATTGTTATTATTATTATTATTATCATCATTATTATCATTATTGTTATTATTATTATTATCATTATCATTATTGTTATTATCATTGTTATTATTACCATTGGCATTATTATTATTGGCATTATTATCATTATTATCATTATCATTGTTATCGTTATCATTATTGTTATTATCATTATTATTATTATCATTATCATCATTATTATCATTATTGTTATTATCATTATTATTATTATCATTAACATTATAATCATCATTATTATTATCATTATTATTATTATCCCTCCGTCCCTTTATTTCTCCTAGACAATCTCTCTTGTCATTAAGAGTATTATACTGTCAGATACTGTAGGCTGTGCTAGGGCACGGTAATGTTAACATTGCTATATCATCATTATCTAGATGTGAGTAGTGATCAGGCCTATCCCTGTCTGTGCTGTAGAGACTAGGGCTCATCACTACTCACATAGGGGCAATACAGAAGATATCTGTCTATCCCTGTCTGTGCTGTAGAGACTAGGGCTCATCACTACTCACATAGGGGCAATAAGGAAGATATCTGTCTATCCCTGTCTGTGCTGAGATAGAAGGGGTTTGTAGATAGCTCTCCTTGGGACACTCAGCAGTTGGAGAGGGGTATTATTTAGGCCATTAAGGGGGGTACGTAGTCATAAGAGGGGGATACTGCACTGTACTGAGCAGACTGCCACAGACATCCCATAATATGGTCACCCCTAACAACACTCCGTCAGCAGTACTGTGTGACAGATGTCCTGTCCTGCCACTGGGCTCTGTCTCTCTCTGCTTTGTCTGAAGGCCTGATCTGACAAGGATTCATCTCTACACCCAGATTAGACAGCTCTCATCTCGTCTCGTCTGATCCATGTGTGTGTGTGTGTGTGTGTGTGTGTGTCAGAGCTCAGGGTCTGCCCTACAGTACCTTCACACAGTCATGCAAGCCTGGTTATGAAATAAATCATCTCTTTTTGAAGACATGACAGACGGAGAGAATGTCTAAGGCCAGATCTTCCATCTGAAAGTAACCTGAAGTCAATTTGGAGGACAATTCCATTTCAATTGAACTCCTGTCAGTTGAAATATACATGGAATTTCACTATAGGAGTGATATTCGATTCCTGAATTGACAGGAATGGAATGAAATTGACCTCTAACTCTGTTAGTGTAAACAGTCTGCTAATTAAGAGTATATTAATATTTGATAGATAACTTTTGCAGTTTGATGACAGGTGGTTCTAGTGATGCTTGAGTGGAAGTGAGGGTTTAGCAGAGTGAATATGACTCACATAACAGTTATCGGCACGTACACACTGCATCTAAAACACACACCCTGCCTGTTGCAGAGTCAGCCCACTCCTGATGCATGTGGAGCATCAGCAGCTTTTAAAAATAGAGATGTGATTAATCAACTCTACAATTGATTAAATGAAAAGCTGTTTCTTTAGGGGTCGTTTGCACCTATCATTATCCCTATCGGAACAGCTGTGATGGGATTACATTCTGAACACGGGCCTCGTACTTGCCGTTACACGTGGTATTAAAATGCGCGCACATTAGCCTGAATTGTGTCTGCATTGTGTTCGGATCTCACATTTCTCTCCCATTTATGCTAATTCATTTCATTTTTGTCGTAATTCAAAAAGTAAATTAAATATACATCACATGGTATTTCATTTTTTTTTTTTCAAGAGTCCATTATTTTGTCATTTCCATCTTATAGACCAGGGATGGGCCAATGGCGGTCAATGGCGGTCCGCGGTCCATTTTTTTTAGGGGGACGACGACGACTAGACTATCGCCTGGTCATTTTGACCCCAGAGGCATATTTTTGATTAAAGCCCAAATGTATTTTATTAAATTCTTCAAACTGTTCATGACTTTGTCAATCAACTTGTTCTTAATGACTTAAAAATCCTTGTTTAATTTTTCTGTATCAGGAGTATAATGACTCCACATGTTAAAGCACACTATAAGGAGTATAATGACTCCACATGTTAAAACACACTATGAGGAGTATAATGACTCCACATGTTAAAACACACTATGAGGAGTATAATGACTCCACATGTTAAAACATATAAGTTAATGAACATGTTAAAGCACACTATAAGGAGTATAATGACTCCACATGTTAAACTCCACATGTTAAAACACACTATAAGGAGTATAATGACTCCACATGTTAAAACACACTATAAGGAGTATAATGACTCCACATGTTAAAAACACACTATAAGGAGTATAATGACTCCATGTTAAAGCACACTATAAGGTATAATGACTCCACATGTTAAAGCACACTATAAGGAGTATAATGACTCCACATGTTAAAGCACACTATAAGGAGTATAATGACTCCACTCCACATGTTAAAGCACACTATAAGGAGTATAATGACTCCACATGTTAAAGCACACTATAAGGAGTATAATGACTCCACATGTTAAAACACACTATAAGGAGTATAATGACTCCACATGTTAAAGCACACTATAAGGAGTTAATGACTCCACATGTTAAAACACACTATAAGGAGTATAATGACTCCACATGTTAAAGCACACTATAAGGAGTATAATGACTCCACATGTTAAAGCACACTATAAGGAGTATAATGACTCCACATGTTAAAACACACTATAAGGAGTATAATGACTCCACATGTTAAAGCACACTATAAGGAGTATAATGACTCCACATGTTAAAGCACACTATAAGGAGTATAATGACTCCACATGTTAAAGCACACTATAAGGAGTATAATGACTCCACATGTTAAAACACACTATAAGGAGTATAATGACTCTACATGTTAAAGCACACTATAAGGAGTATAATGACTCCACATGTTAAAACACACTATAAGGAGTATAATGACTCCACATGTTAAAGCACACTATAAGGAGTATAATGACTCCACATGTTAAAGCACACTATAAGGAGTATAATGACTCCAACATGTTAAAGCACACTATAAGGAGTATAATGACTCCACATGTTAAAACACACTATAAGGAGTATAATGACTCCACATGTTAAAGCACACTATAAGGAGTATAATGACTCCACATGTTAAAGCACACTATAAGGAGTATACTGACTCCACATGTTAAAGCACACTATAAGGAGTATAATGACTCCACATGTTAAAACACACTATAAGGAGTATAATGACTCCAACATGTTAAAGCACACTATAAGGAGTATAATGACTCCAACATGTTAAAGCACACTATAAGGAGTATAATGACTCCACATGTTAAAGCACACTATAAGGAGTATAATGACTCCACATGTTAAAGCACACTATAAGGACTATAATGACTCCACATGTTAAAGCACACTATAAGGAGTATAATGACTCCACATGTTAAAGCACACTATAAAGAGTATAATGACTCACATGTTAAAGCACACTATAAGGAGTATAATGACTCCACATGTTAAAACACACTATAAGGAGTATAATGACTCCAACATGTTAAAGCACACTATAAGGAGTATAATGACTCCAACATGTTAAAACACACTATGAGGAGTATAATGACTCCACATGTTAAAGCACACTATAAGGAGTATAATGACTCCACATGTTAAAGCACACTATAAGGACTATAATGACTCCACATGTTAAAGCACACTATAAGGAGTATAATGACTCCAACATGTTAAAGCACACTATAAGGAGTACAATGACTCCACATGTTAAAACACACTATAAGGAGTATAATGACTCCACATGTTAAAGCACACTATAAGGAGTATAATGACTCCAACATGTTAAAGCACACTATAAGGAGTATAATGACTCCACATGTTAAAACACACTATAAGGAGTATAATGACTCCACATGTTAAAGCACACTATAAGGAGTATAATGACTCCACATGTTAAAGCACACTATAAGGAGTATAATGACTCCAACATGTTAAAACACACTATAAGGAGTATAATGACTCCACATGTTAAAGCACACTATAAGGAGTATAATGACTCCAACATGTTAAAGCACACTATAAGGAGTATAATGACTCCACATGTTAAAGCACACTATAAGGAGTATAATGACTCCACATGTTAAAGCACACTATAAGGAGTATAATGACTCCACATGTTAAAGCACACTATAAGGAGTATAATGACTCCACATGTTAAAGCACACTATAAGGAGTATAATGACTCCACATGTTAAAACACACTATAAGGAGTATAATGACTCCACATGTTAAAGCACACTATAAGGAGTATAATGACTCCACATGTTAAAACACACTATAAGGAGTATAATGACTCCACATGTTAAAGCACACTATAAGGAGTATAATGACTCCACATGTTAAAGCACACTATAAGGAGTATAATGACTCCACATGTTAAAACACACTATAAGGAGTATAATGACTCCACATGTTAAAGCACACTATAAGGAGTATAATGACTCCACATGTTAAAGCACACTATAAGGAGTATAATGACTCCACATGTTAAAGCACACTATAAGGAGTATAATGACTCCACATGTTAAAACACACTATAAGGAGTATAATGACTCTACATGTTAAAGCACACTATAAGGAGTATAATGACTCCACATGTTAAAACACACTATAAGGAGTATAATGACTCCACATGTTAAAGCACACTATAAGGAGTATAATGACTCCACATGTTAAAGCACACTATAAGGAGTATAATGACTCCAACATGTTAAAGCACACTATAAGGAGTATAATGACTCCACATGTTAAAACACACTAT
>NC_056433.1:78273348-78283348 GCF_018296145.1 Oncorhynchus tshawytscha | reverse complement strand
AATGTTTCACCATAGTGAAGGTGAAGGCTCAGGTTTTCTGTTTCTCTGTGTTTTTGGTTGGATATGTTTCTCAAATTCTTTCTTAAGTTTTTTCATTCTTCATCAAACCATTTGTCATTGTTGTTCATTTTCTTACGTTGTCTTCTTGAAATGGTTTGATTTGATACGGAAGCTGAAAGGTCAAATATACTGTTTAGGTTTTCTACTGCCAAGTTTACACCTTCACTATTGCAGTAAAACCTTTTCTACACTACTTCCCTTCCGTCTATGGCATTTCCTAACGGTATACAGTTTGTTCGGCTTTGTCTCATGATTCAGTATTGCTCTGTTCAAGAAGTACATTGCGATTTTGCTGTGATCTGATAGGGGTGTCAGTGGACTGACTGTGAACACTCTAAGATGCTCTGGGATGCAGTTGGTGATAAAGTAATCTATAGCACTTCTGCCAAGGGATGGGCTGTAGGTGTACCTACCGTAGGAGTCCCCTCGAAGCCTGCCACTGACTATGTACAGACCCAGCATGCGACAGAGCTGCAGGAGATGTGACCCATTTTTGTTGGTTGTTTTGTATTAGTTGTGTCTAGGGGGACATATTGGGGAGGGAATGCTGTCACCTCCAGGTAGTCGTTTGTCCCCCTGTGTGCTGAGGGTCAGGATCCTGTTCTGCTATTTAGGTCGCCACAGACTAGTACATGTCCCTGGGCCTGGAAATGTTTGATCTCTCCCTCGAGGATGGAGAAGCTGTCAACGTTAAAGTATGGGGATTCTATTGGGGGATATAGAGCACACATGAGGACATTTTTCTCTGTTGAGATAATTTCCTTATTTATTTCTAGCCAGATGTAAAATGGGTTAGGTCTGCTCTATATGAGATTGGCATACCCTCCGAGTCACTTCCCTGTTTCACACCTGGTAGTTTGGTGGATAAGACTACCAGCTCTCTGAGGGCAACCAGTGGGTCCGTCTCCTCTATACCATGTTCCTTGTATTTCCAATTTATTTGATGAAGTCTGGGTTCCTGCTCTTTAGATCAAAGGCAGATGACCTCAGACCTTGAGTATCCCAGGAGGAAATAGTAAAAGCTTTGTGTTCCATAGTGTCTAATGTTGTTTTTGTGTGGTTTAGGCCCGGACCATCACAGAACCCCTATGGAGGTAATTAGGGGTTTGAACATTTAAACATTCAACTAAATGGGGACGTTAACATTAATAAAAAATCCCTAACCAAAAAAAAACGTTTTTTTTTTCTTATACTAAATTTGAATCACAGTGCAGTTATCTCAAAACTTCCACTAACAAGTCCCGATCATCATCATACATCATTTCATTTTATTTTTTACAAATATCGAACGCGACAATGTTGTAATGTTAGTAGAAGATGAGCATCTTTCAAGTTATACAAAGCCATTTGGAAAAATGGCAGAAAAAGGCAAACGACAGCAGCGAACAGCCTGCTTTGCCTTGAGTCATACAGTATGGAGTCTACAGCTGCAATGTGCCTTTAGCTGAGCCAATGTTACAATGTAGCCATTGGAAACATACTGAGGTACAGACTGACTGCTGGGAATACATCTACAACTTAATCAGCAAGCTGTCAAACTATCATCGATAAGTGATACGGATACATGCTGTTCATCAGTGCAGTGCCCAACATCCTTGGCTAGCTAAAATTCCATCCCTGTGTTTGTCAGTGAAGCTAGCTAGCAGCAGGCAGGCTACAACATGCTAAATCAACTGATGAAATCACTGGCGACCGATATACGGTACTTGCACATCATTCATACAGGAGTATACATATGTTTGCATCAGAGTATACATATGTTTGCATCAGAGTATTGTGGCAAAGAAGGGGGTCGAGTGATAAGTGGCAGATATGTGAGAGCAGAACTAATAAACGGGCTCTGCCCGATCACTAAAATGGCCACCCCTGTCAGAACTACAGATCACAAAATGGCCGACCGCCAAAACTACAAGTCCCAGAAGCAAGGGGAACCCTCAGAAGGTGGAGCCGAGAGTGCCCGGAGTGCCAGTTAGCAGCTCCCCGACCAGCTTTTAGAAGCCCGTTAGTGCCACTCCCCATAATCGAAACGCCGTTTGAGAGGATAGCGATGGATTTAGTGGGCCCACTACCCAAATCCGCCAGAGGGCACCAATACATTCTGGTCATTCTAGATTATGCCACTCGCTACCCAGAAGCCATTCCCCTTCGGACGATGACTTCCAAAAATATCGCAAAGGAATTAGTGCTCTTGTTCACCAGGGTAGGGGTTCCAAAGGAGATCCTTACCGACCAGGGGACCCCCTTTATGTCCCGCCTTATGGCAGACCTTTGTAAACTGTGGCAGGTGAAACAGTTGAGGACATCGGTTTACCATCCTCAGACGGACGGGCTGGTTGAGAGATTCAACCGAACCCTGAAGTCAATGCTCAGGAAGGTAATCGAAAAGGATGGGAAAAACTGGGATTGCATGTTGCCGTATCTGATGTTTGCCATTAGAGAGGTTCCTCAAGCCTCGCTGGGGTTTTCTCCCTTTGAGCTGGTATATGGGAGGCATCCCCGGGGAATCTTAGACATCGCCCGGGAAACCTGGGAGCACCAATCCACCCCGTATACTAGTGTCATAGAGCACGTCACGGCAATGCAAGACAGGATAGCCACAGTCATGCCCATCGTTAGAGAGCACATGCAACAAACACAAGAACACCAGCGGCACACTTATAACCGGCAGGCTACCCTGAGGGAATTTCAACCGGGAGATAAGGTGTTAGTGCTGATCCCCACGGTAGAGTGTAAACTACTAGCCACATGGAAAGGACCATATGAAGTACTGGAGAGAATAGGAGAAGTCAATTATCGGATCCGACAGCCAGGTCGACGGCCCCAGGAACAGATTTATCACATAAACCTGTTAAAAGCATGGAGAGAGAGAGAAACACTAACGGTCACATACCCCACACACATTCAGGAGACAGCCGAAGTAAATATTTCACCCACTCTGTCCCCAGTGCAAGTACAGGAAGTAAAGACCCTGATCCAGAAAAACAGAGATGTGTTTTCAGAGGTACCTGGCCGAACTCAGGTTACGGCTCATGATATCGTTTCTCTACCAGGGAGAAAAGTGAGTATGAGGCCATATCGGGTACCCGAGGCTCGACGGGCCGCGATTAGAGCGGAGACTGAGAAAATGTTGACAGCTGGAGTGGTCGAAGAGTCACATAGTGAGTGCTCTAGCCCAATTGTGATGGTCTCCAAGCCCGATGGGTCTTTGCGGTTTTGTAACGACTTTCGGAAGGTAAATGAAATCTCGAAGTTTGATGCCTACCCCATGCCCCGAGTAGATGAACTACTGGAGAAAATTGGTCATGCTCGGTACATTACGACACTTGATCTGACAAAAGGGTACTGGCAAATTCCTCTAACCCCCAGGGCCAAAGAAAAGACAGCCTTTGCAATACCTTACGGTTTGTTTCAATACACCGTCATGTCATTCGGCTTACACGGGGGCCCAGCCACCTTTCAACGGCTCATGGACAAAGTCCTAAAACCGCACAAAGCATACGCCGCAGCTTATTTAGATGACGTGGGGATCTACAGCCCAGATTGGGAATCCCACTTACCCCGGGTACAGGCAGTGTTAGACGCCCTTAGAAAGGCAGGGCTCACGGCAAACCCTGCCAAGTGTTATGTGGGGTTAGAGGAAACAGAGTATCTGGGATACACTGTGGGAAGAGGGTTAATCAAACCCCAACATAAGAAGGTGAAGGTAATTAGAGAATGGCCGAAACCAGTAAATAAGAAGCAGGTTCGAGCCTTCCTAGGGCTGACCGGTTACTACCGGAAGTTCATCCCAAGTTATGCCACAGTGGCCGCCCCACTTACCGACATGACTAGAGCCAGAGGGCCAAACATGGTCAAATGGGATGAAAGGGCCACCAAAGCATTTAGGACATTACAGGAGGCTCTCTGCTGTAACCCAGTGCTGGTGGTACCAGACTTTGAGAAAGAGTTTGTGGTTCAGACGGATGCCTCAGAGATCGGCTTGGGAGCAGTGCTATCCCAAGAGGTAGAAGGGGTGGAACACCCCATCCTGTTTTTAAGCAGGAAGCTGGAACCACGGGAAACCAACTACTCAGTCGTTGAGAAAGAGGCGCTGGCAGTAAAGTGGGCTCTAGAAAGTCTGAAGTACTACCTGCTGGGGTGCCACTTCACCCTCATCAGTGACCATGCCCCACTCACCTGGATGCATAGGGCTAAAGAGAAGAACGCTCGGGTGATGCGGTGGTTTTTGAGTCTCCAACCGTTTCATTTTGACTTGAAACACAGAGCAGGGAAGGAAATGGGAAACGTGGATGGGTTATCCCGCATGCATGCATATTTTGCTGCGGTAGCCCGACCTAGGGGGTGGATCTAGGGGGAGAGATATGTGGCAAAGAAGGGGGTCGAGTGATAAGTGGCAGATATGTGAGAGCAGAACTAATAAACGGGCTCTGCCCGATCACTAAAATGGCCACCCCTGTCAGAACTACAGATCACAAAATGGCCGACCGCCAAAACTACAAGTCCCAGAAGCAAGGGGAACCCTCAGAAGGTGGAGCCGACCCACAGATAAAGGGTCAAGAAAAACCAGGAAGAGGGAGAGAGAGTGCTGGAAGGAGCTATGAACAATAGAGAAAGAGACTATAGACATTGGCTGGATTTACCGTGTATGAGCTGGATTGTTTTGGACTTACCTGTTGGCGTTTGGACCTGGACCTACCGAGAACCCGATTCGTGTCCCGAACACTGCTATCCTTGACCTCGCCTACGGCCTGGGTGGACCAGGACGGAGAAACAAACACACAGGTACTGTCCTGTTCGAAAGAACTCTCATTCTTGGGTGATTTGGTGACAGTTTACCACTTAGTTTGTGACAAACGCTCCTAACCTTGAAGAGGTTTTCCACAGTATACATATGTTTGCATCAGAGTATACTTATGTTTGCCCCTGTGCCTGTGTTTCATAGCGAGTGAGTCATGATGCACAAGACAGGTCGCTGGAGACAATGTTCGCAAATAGACTTAGAAGTTTGGAGTATTGATAAATGGCAGATGAGTGCTTATCATCTCAATGCAAATTTTAGTCAAAACACTTGCAGACTCGAGTGTTCACTATCGAACAAAACAGCAAGTGTCCACGACAGTAATGGGCCAAGTGTTGGGTTTGAGATTCAGCCTATGACTCTGGTAGATAAAACTTCATTGCCCCCTTAACAGTCATTCGCAATAGGAGCACAATACGCAACAGGACCACAATACGCAACAGGACCACAATACGCAACAGGACCACAATACGCAACAGGACCACAATACGCAACAGGACCACAATACGCAACAGGACCACAATACGCAACAGGACCACAATACACAACAGGACCACAACATGCAACAGGACCACAATACACAACAGGACCACAATACGCAACAGGACCACAACGCAACAGGACCACAATACGCAACAGGACCACAATACGCAACAGGACCACAATACGCAACAGGACCACAATACGCAACAGGACCACAATACGCAACAGGTCCATATTCTGCATAGTGAATTCACATGGAATGTTAAGAATTTGTTCTTATAATTCTAAAGGAAAACCGTTTAAACTTTAAGAAAATGTTTCCATTTGTCACATCCCTCGATAATAATAATTAAGAAGAGGACAGGAGTGTGTCTAGCTGGGAGACCTCCTGGCCCTTTCTACTGGAGAGACAAGGGGATAGGAAGAAAGAAAGAGAAGGGAGAGAGAACGAGAGAGAGAGGGAGAGAGAGTGAGAGTGAGGGAGAGAGAGTGAGGGAGAGTGAGGGAGAGAGAGTGAGGGAGAGAGAGTGAGGGAGAGAGAGAGAGAGTGAGGGAGAGAGAATGAGGGAGAGAGTGAGAGAGAGAGAAGAGAAGAGAAACAGAGATCCAGACAGAGAAAAAGGGACGATGGATCGAAATATGAGAGTGAAAAGGCCCCAGCGGCCAAGCCAAAGCCCATGGTGCACCCCAGACCTGAAAGCTTGTGCTGGGCTGCAGAGAGCCAGATGTAGTGGGTGAGGCCCTGCCCACAAGCTCCATCCAGAGCACTGTTGTTATTTTCCCTGAGAGGTAGGAGGAGGACACAGGCTGTGTGGCCTTGCATGCTCTGGCCTGGCTTACCTTGGCTTGGACAGGATGTCCTAGAATCCAGGCGGGGCCTGAAGGAGGGCCAAGATAGTGAGCTAGGGGGAGCGGCTGGGGGATTAGGAGTCAACATGGCAGCCTGCAATGATGTGGTGGAGTCAGGCCGCAAACTGACAGCTCAAACTTCTGGCCGGCCACAGGGCCGCAGCACATCCCGGGATATTCCACCGTCGTCATAGTAACAGCTCTATGTGTTTACACCGGTCCTGTAGATCCCAGAGAACGAGGCTCTGTTGACGTTGACAAAGTTGACCTCCCTGTTCGACTTGTTCCTTCCTTTTTACACTAAAATAATGACTTCAGAATTGCAGCAGAAGGCCCATAGGCCTTGCCTTGCCTTGCCTGGCCAGATGCGGTGTTCCTTTAGAACAGGGCCAAGCCCAAGGGCCTTAAACATTACAATGTGACTGAGGCCTCATTATCAGTTATGGTGTTTGTATGAGCAGAGGAATGGTCACCTCCCTCCATCGTGGCATACTGCCTCCTCCTTTATAAACCAACAGGGAAATGAGACAGTGTTGAAGTAAGAGCTGCTTTCAGACCCGGCCAAGACATTCCTTATTACCCTGGTCCCAAACGGAAACCAGTCACTTCTACCATTTATCTTGGGTGAGAGAGGGAGGAATGTGGCGAATCAAAACGAGCCATGTTTCTTTCCAATGCTGTTTCTCTTTAAAGAGGATCTCTGATGGACCAAGACATCAGAGGGAACTTTGAGTAACGTCCTGGCCTTGATGCTTTGATCAGTGGTGATGTGAGGTACTTGTCATCAGACCATGTGGTCCAAGGGGCTTTCTACTGTACGCCCATCATCATCTCCCCAAAGCCATGCAGTCAGGCTCCAGGCTATATTAGAGAAACACTAAACCCATAATGTATTTTATACTAGATTTTATACTCATTTCTGTAGAAGTGTCTTATTAAAGGATGACTAAGTTATTTCAGAAGCTAGCAGAGTCATTACTTAGCAACAACAGCTGCAAAGAGACAGAGAGAGAGAGACAGAGAGAGAGAGACAGAGAGAGAGAGACAGAGAGAGAGACAGAGAGAGAGACAGAGAGAGAGACAGAGAGAGAGACAGACAGAGAGACAGACAGAGACAGAGAGAGAGAGACAGACAGAGAGACAGACAGAGACAGAGAGAGAGAGAGAGAGAGAGAGACAGAGAGAGAGACAGAGAGAGAGACAGAGAGAGAGACAGACAGAGAGAGAGAGAGAGAGACAGAGAGAGACAGACAGAGAGACAGAGAGAGAGAGAGAGAGAGAGAGAGAGAGAGAGAGAGAGAGAGACAGAGAGAGAGAGAGACAGAGAGAGAGAGAGAGAGAGAGAGAGACAGAGAGAGAGAGACAGAGAGAGAGAGAGAGAGAGAGAGAGAGACAGAGAGAGAGACAGAGATACCAGTCTGCTCCAGCCCAGGTCAGAATACCAGCCTCCCAGTCTGCTCCACCCAGACAATCACCCACAACTGCAATCCTAATTGATTCAAATGGGAAGTTCTTAGTCCAGGAAAGATCAAATCAAACCAAATCAAATCAAATCAAATGTTATTTGTCACATGCACATGATTAGCAGATGTTAATGCGAGTGTAGCGAAATGCTTGTGCTTCTAGTTCCGACAGTGCAGTAATAACCAACAAGTAACCTAACTAACAATTCCAAAACTACTGTCTTATACACAGTGTAAGGGGATAAAGAATATGTACATAAGGATATATGAATGAGTGATGGTACAGAGCAGCATAGGCAAGATACAGTAGATGGTATCGAGTACAGTATATACATATGAGATGAGTATGTAAACAAAGTGGCATAGTTAAAGTGGCTAGTGATACATGTATTACATAAGGATGCAGTCGATGATATAGAGTACAGTATATACGTATGCATATGAGATGAATAATGTAGGGTAAGTAACATTATATAAGGTAGCATTGTTTAAAGTGGCTAGTGACATATTTACATCATTTCCCATCAGTTCCCATTATTAAAGTGGCTGGAGTTGAGTCAGTGTCAGTGTGTTGGCAGCAGCCACTGAATGTTAGTGGTGGCTGTTTAACAGTCTGATGGCCTTGAGATAGAAGATGTTTTTCAGTCTCTCGGTCCCAGCTTTGATGCACCTGTACTGACCTCGCCTTCTGGATGATAGCGGGGTGAACAGGCAGTGGCTCGGGTGGTTGATGTCCTTGATGATCTTTATGGCCTTCCTGTAACATCGGGTGGTGTAGGTGTCCTGGAGGGCAGGTAGTTTGCCCCCGGTGATGCGTTGTGCAGACCTCACTACCCTCTGGACAGCCTTACGGTTGTGGGCGGAGCAGTTGCCGTACCAGGCGGTGATACAGCCCGACAGGATGCTCTCGATTGTGCATCTGTAGAAGTTTGTGAGTGCTTTTGGTGACAAGCCGAATTTCTTCAGCCTCCTGAGGTTGAAGAGGCGCTGCTGCGCCTTCTTCACGATGCTGTCCGTGTGAGTGGACCAATTCAGTTTGTCTGTGATGTGTATGCCGAGGAACTTAAAACTTGCTACATACCTTCACCACCTGGGATGGCGGCCCGTCAGGAAGTCCAGTACCCAGTTGCACAGGGCGGGGTCGAGACCCAGGGTCTCGAGCTTGATGACGAGCTTGGAGGGTACTATGGTGTTGACTGCCGAGCTGTAGTCGATGAACAGCATTCTCACATAGGTATTCCTCTTGTCCAGATGGGTTAGGGCAGTGTGCAGTGTGGTTGCGATTGCATCGTCTGTGGACCTATTTGGGCGGTAAGCAAATTGGAGTGGGTCTAGGGTGTCAGGTAGGGTGGAGGTGATATGGTCCTTGACTAGTCTCTCAAAGCACTTCATGATGACGGAAGTGAGTGCTACGGGGCGGTAGTCGTTTAGCTCAGTTACCTTAGCTTTCTTGGGAACAGGAACAATGGTGGCCCTCTTGAAGCATGTGGGAACAGCAGACTGGTGTAGGGATTGATTGAATATGTCCGTAAACACACCGGCCAGCTGGTCTGCGCATGCTCTGAGGGCGCGGCTGGGGATGCTGTCTGGGCCTGCAGCCTTGCGAGGGTTAACACGTTTAAATGTCTTACTCACCTCGGCAGCAGTGAAGGAGAGACCGCATGTTTTCGTTGCAGGCCGTGTAAGTGGCACTGTATTGTCCTCAAAGCGGGCAAAAAAGTTATTTAGTCTGCCTGGGAGCAAGACATCCTGGTCCGTGACTGGGCTGGATTTCTTCCTGTAGTCCGTGATTGACTGTAGACCCTGCCACATGCCTCTTGTGTCTGAGCCGTTGAATTGAGATTCTACTTTGTCTCTGTACTGATGCTTAGCTTGTTTGATAGCCTTGCGGAGGGAATAGCTGCACTGTTTGTATTCGGTCATGTTACCAGACACCTTGCCCTGATTAAAAGCAGTGGTTCGTGCCTTCAGTTTCACGCGAATGCTGCCATCAATCCACGGTTTCTGGTTAGGGAATTTTTTAATCGTTGCTATGGGAACGACATCTTCAACGCACGTTCTAATGAACTCGCACACCGAATCAGCGTATTCGTCAATATTGTTATCTGACGCAATACGAAACATCTCCCAGTCCACGTGATGGAAGCAGTCTTGGAGTGTGGAGTCAGCTTGGTCAGACCAGCGTTGGACAGACCTCAGCGTGGGAGCTTCTTGTTTTAGTTTCTGTCTGTAGGCAGGGATCAACAAAATGTAGTCGTGGTCAGCTTTTCCGAAAGGGGGGCGGGGCAGGGCCTTACATGCGTCGCGGAAGTTAGAGTAACAATGATCCAAGGTCTTTCCACCCCTG
>NC_056433.1:78143348-78265848 GCF_018296145.1 Oncorhynchus tshawytscha | reverse complement strand
CTGTGACTGACCCAAATTTAAGGAAAGCCTTGACTATGTACAGACTCAGTGAGCATAGCCTTGCTATTGAGAAAGGCCGCCGTAATGCAGACATGGCTCTCAAGAGAAGACAGGCTATGTGCTCACTGGGAAAATGAGGTGGAAACTGAGCTGCACTTCCTAACCTCCTGCCCAATGTATGACCATATTAGAGAGACATATTTCCCTCAGATTACACAGATCCACAAAGAATTCGAAAACAAATCCAATTTTGAAAAACTCCCATATCTACTGGGTGAAATTCCACAGTGTGCCATCACAGCAGCAAGATTTGTGACCTGTTGCCATGAGAAAAGGGCAACCAGTGAAGAACAAACACCTTTGTAAATACAACCCATATTTATGGGATTAGAGGGGATTTATTTTATCTTGTGTCCTTTAACCATTTGTACATTGTTAAAACACTGTATATATATATATAGGAGAGGGGATGACATTTGGGGATGTCTTTACTGTTTTGATAGAGAGGGGATGTGTAATGTTTACTGTCAATTTTTGTTGTTTTTCACTTTATATATTCACTTTGTATGTTGTCTACCTCAGGGGAGGGGGAGAGGAACAGAGGTGGGGAGGAGATGCCAATAAAGCCCTTGAATTGAATTGAAAGGAATTGGAATTGAGAGAGAGAGGGGATAGGAGAGGGGATAGGAGAGGGGACGTGGGGAGGAGAGAGGGGATAGGAGAGGGGATAGGAGAGGTGGGGAGGAGAGAGGGGGAAAGATCAGGAATGGATCAGCAGCAGCAAAACACTGACCTTGAAACTAAGTTGTAGTGTAACAAAGCACCTTCTGCCATGATGCATGGTCTGTGCTTTCTTCTCCCCTACACAAATTCTACTGACTCGACGGACCTGTCACTGACATAGTCCGAGAGCTGAGAGCATTTCTACTCAAGCAACAAGTCTATTGAATACACACATATAAACAGGTCCTCTGAATACACACATATAAACAGGTCCTCTGAATCCACACATATAAACAGGTCCTCTGAATACACACATATAAACAGGTCCTCTGAATACACACATATAAACAGGTCCTCTGAATCCACACATATAAACAGGTCCTCTGAATACACACATACAAACAGGTCCTCTGAATACACACATACAAACAGGTCCTCTGAATACACACATATAAACAGGTCCTCTGAATACACACATATAAACAGGTCCTCTGAATCCACACATATAAACAGGTCCTCTGAATACACACATACAAACAGGTCCTCTGAATACACACATATAAACAGGTCCTCTGAATACACACATACAGTGCCTTCGGAAAGTATTCAGACCCCTTGAATTGTTTCACATTTTGTTAGGTTACAGCCTTATTCTAAAATTGATTAAATCATGTTTTCCCCTCATCAATCTACACACAATACCCCATAACAACAAAGCAAAAACAGTTTTAGACATTTTTGCTAATTTATTAAAAAATAAAAACTGAAATCTAACATTTACATAAGTATTCAGACGCTTTACTCAGTACTTTGTTGAAGCACCTTTGGCAGCGATTACAGCCTCAAGTCTTCTGGGGTATGACGCTACAAGCTTGGCACACCTGTATTTGGGGGGTTTCTCCCATTCTTCTCTGCAGATCCTCTCAAGCTCTGTCAGGTTGGATGGGGAGCATTGCTGCACAGCTATTTTCAGGTCTCTCCAGAGATGTTTGATCGGGTTCAGGTTCGGTCTCTGGCTGGGCCACTCAAGGACGTTCAGACGCTTGTCCAGAAAGCCACTCCTGCGTTGTCTTGACTGTGTGCTTAGAGGTCGTTGTCCTGTTGGAAGTGGACATTTGCCCAGTCTGAGGTCCTGAGTGCTCTGGAGCAGGTTTTCATAAAGGATCTCTCTGTACTTTGCTCTGTTCATCTTTCCTTCAATCCTGACTAGCCTCTCAGTCCCCACAGCATGATGCTGCCACCACCATGCTTCCCCGTAGGGATGGTGCAAGATTTACTCCAGACGTGACGCAGGCCAAAGAGTTCAATCTTGGTTTCATCAGACCAGAGAATCTTGTTTCTCATGGTCTGAGAGTCCTTTTTATGCCTTTTGGCAAACTCCAGGCAGGCTGTCATGTGCCTTTTACTGAGCAGTGGCTTCTGTCTGGCCACTCTACTATAAAGGCCTGATTGGTGGAGTTCTGCAGAGATGGTTCTCCTACTGGAAGGTTCTCCCATCTCCACAGAGGACCTCTGGAGCTCTGTCAGTGTGACCATTGGGTTCTTCGTCACCTCCCTGACCAAGGCCCTTCTCAGCCAATTGCTCAGTTTGGCTGGTCGGACAGTTTTAGGATGAGTCTTGGTGGTTCCAAACTTACCCAGATCTGTGCCTCGACACAATCCTGTCCCGGAGCTCTATGGACAATTCCTTCGACCTCATGGCTTGGTTTTTGCTCTGACATGCACTGTCAACTGTGAGACCTTACAATATATAGACCGGTGCCTTTCAACATCATATCCAAGCAATTGATTTACTACAGGTGGACTCCAATCAAGTTGTAGAAACATTTCAAGGATGATCACTGGAAACAAAATGCACCTGAACTCAATTTGAGTTTCATAGCAAAGGGTCTGAATACTTATGTAAATAAGTTATTTCTTGTTTTTATTTTTAATCCATTTGGAATATTTTCTAAAAACCTCTTGTCTCTTTGTCATTACAGGGTATTGTGTTTAGATTGAAGAGGAAACATATGTATTGAAGGCCTTTTAGATTAAGGCTGTAACGTAACCAAATGTGGAAAAGGTCTCCTTATGAACTGTATAATCAAGTCATCTGAACAGACAGATAGACACACATACACACATACTGTATATACAAGTCCCCTGAATACACACATAAACAAGTCCTCTGAATACACAAATATAAACAAGTCCTCTGAATACACACATACTGTATAAACAAGTCCCCTGAATACACACATACACACATACTGTATATACAAGTCCCCTGAATACACACATAAACAAGTCCTCTGAATACACAAATATAAACAAGTCCTCTGAATACACACATACTGTATAAACAAGTCCCCTGAATACACACATACACACATACTGTATATACAAGTCCCCTGAATACACACATACACACATACTGTATATACATGTCCCCTGAATACACACATACACACATACTGTATATACAAGTCCCCTGAATACACACATACACACATACTGTATATACAAGTCCTCTGAATACACACATACTGTATATACAAGTCCCCTGAATACACACATACTGTATATACAAGTCCTCTGTATACACACATACTGTATATACAAGTCCCCTGAATACACACATATAAACAGGTCCCCTGAATACACACATATAAACAGGTCCTCTGAATACACACATATAAACAGGTCCTCTGAATACACACATACAGTGCCTTCAGAAAGTATTCATACCCCATGACTCTGTCAAGTTGATTGTTGATCATTGCTAGACAGCCATTTTCTAGTCTTGCCATAGATGTTCAAGTCGATTTAATTCAAAACTGTATCTAGGCTAACATTCAATGTCATCTTTGTAAGCAACGCCAGTGTAGATTTGGCCTTGTGGTTTAGGTTATTTTCCTGTTGAATGGAAAAGCAGACTAAACCAGGTTTTCCTCTAGGATTTTGCCTGTGCTTAGCTCTATTCCATGTAGTTTTATCCTAAAAAACTCTCTAGTCCTTGCCAATGACAAGCATACCCATAACATAATGCAGCCACCATCCTACTTGAAAATATGAAGTGGTACTCAGTGATGTGTTGTGTTGGATTTAATCCATTTTAAATTCGGACTGTAACACATCAAAATGTGGGAAAAGTCAAGGGATGTGAATATTTTCTGAAGGGACTATATAAATGAGTCTCCTGAATACATACATATAAACAAGCTATAGGCTATGCATAGTGCACACAAAAAGGAATGGGATTTCAGAAGCATCAAAGAAACACAATTTTTGGCTCCGAGCCGTGATCTGTAGAGCTGGCATAGTGTGTGAGAGAGTATGTAGTGGTGGTCCGTTCATCTGTCCAAGATGGGACAGTGGGCCAGTGTGCTTAACCTGTGCTGCCTCAGTAAACACCCAGTAATAAAAGCCCTGTTACTATGGCAGTGTGTCTGTGGAAGCAAGCACATGCTCCCTCCCATGTTTCTGTGGGTTCCTATTCGGATCACACACAACATTCCGGAATACCTTTAGGAATACCCTCACTTCCTCTTGTCACAGTTCTATAGACTCAAACTAAATGTTTTGATGATGACATGATTAAAGCCAGGAGAACATGGAGATATAAGCTGTGCTTTGAAAGGGCAGGCGGCAAATGGACAAGGCAGGCTGAGGGCCAGAGGGAGAGGAGAAACATCACAGCACCTGTGTCAACACAACTGCCTAGGCCTTATTTGCTGAGGCATTAATTCTTCCATCCTGTGGCTGTCTCTGTCTGTCTCTTTGTGAGACCTTAGCATGCTGAACGGGTACAGGAGGTGAGGGATGCAAGAGGAAGGAAGTGTTAAACTTGAGGGCATGAAAGCAAGCAGATGGGGGTAAACTCCTGGCATAGGAGAATCCCAACCAAGTTCAACCGTCTGAGGTTGTGTGTTCACTTCCCTGAATACCAGTTTCAAAGAATAGCTCAATGTTTCCACTAGTGTACAAAGAACTGACATCGGCATGTATCAACATTACATGCTATTCCCTCATTGCCTTTCATATTCCAACTGACCATTTAAAAACCAAGTGCCAGTGCTGATGCCATTATACACCATTGTAATTTGTGCTAACATTTCAGTGTGTATAGAAACGGAATTGACTATGAAAAGTGTGATTGAAATGAATTATGTGAATTGGAACCAGTTGACTGCATGAACTGTAATTATCCAGACTGTTTCACAATATTGTAGGTTTCGGTGCAGCAGAGGAAACAGTCAGCCAAGGGAGACATTTCTCACTTTAATAAGTGGAGGCATTTATTTTGGAGAAGTGGTGACTGAACTGAATGATCTGCTTGTGAAGAGCAGTGTTGGTTCTCACATTCGAATCGTGTGTCCTTGAGGTGTGAGTCAGTGGAGCGCTGATTCAGCTCTATCCTTCATTCTACTGTACCACAGAGACTCTTTTCTCCTTGCAAGCCCTGACAGTTGGCACCCTGTACCCCCGATTGACTAACCTGGCTTACGCTCTCAGATAACCCACTACATACACACACACACACGTGCACGCACTCGCACACAACGCCTACTCTCTGCCAAGTCCTACACCGCCTTCTCCAGCAAGCTAAAATGTCAACACAATGGAAGCATTGAGAATGGGGGTTATCCCAGGTGGGGGTAGGAAACAAGTCAAACCCAGGATTAAAGCCTGTTCTAGTCCCTCTCAGGTTCTCACTACTGTACTGTTCTAGTTCCTCTCAGGTTCTCACTACTGTACTGTTCTAGTCCCTCTCAGGTTCTCACTACTGTACTGTTCTAGTCCCTCTCAGGTCTCTACTGTACTGTTCTAGTCCCTCTCAGGTTCTCACTACTGTACTGTTCTAGTCCCTCTCAGGTCTCTACTGTACTGTTCTAGTCCCTCTCAGGTCCTCACTACTGTACTGTTCGAGTCCCTCTCAGGTCTCACTACTGTACTGTTCTAGTCCCTCTCAGGTCCTCACTACTGTACTGTTCTAGTCCCTCTCAGGTTCTCACTACTGTACTGTTCTAGTCCCTCTCAGGTTCTCACTACTGTACTGTTCTAGTCCCTCTCAGGTCTCTACTGTACTGTTCTAGTCCCTCTCAGGTCCTCACTACTGTACTGTAGTCCCTGGTCTCACTACTGTAGTCCCTCTCAGGTCTCACTACTGTACTGTTCTAGTCCCTCTCAGGTCCTCACTACTGTACTGTTCTAGTCCCTCTCAAGTTCTCACTACTGTACTGTTCTAGTCCCTCTCAGGTCTCACTACTGTACTGTTCTAGTCCCTCTCAGGTCTCACTACTGTACTATTCTAGTCCCTCACTACTGTACTGTTCTAGTCCCTCTCAGGTTCTCACTACTGTACTGTTCTAGTCCCTCTCAGGTTCTCACTACTGTACTGTTCTAGTCCCTCTCAGGTTCAAATGGCACCCCATTCCTTATGTAGTGCACTACTCAGGGCTCTGGTCCAAAGTAGTGCACTATATAGGGAATAGGGCTCTGGTCCAAAGTAGTGCACTATATAGGGAATAGGGTGCTATTTGGGACACTATTCTTCCACTGAATAACTAACTTCTCTTTCTCCTTTCCTCCATCAGAACGTTGTTCTCTCCCTCTCCATCCATCTGTAAAATGACTGTGAAAATGCCTCTCTCTGTGCCCATTAGTATGGACAGACGTCAATACCATTACAGATCGATGATAGCACTAGTGTCTGTCCATTGCCAAGCTAACAGCCTCTCTCCCTAGGCTTGAGTGGGGTTGAGAGTAGCCCTGGCCTGGATCTCCCCAGACAGTCAGAGGTACATTAGTGTTAACAGCCAAGGCAATTTGCCAGCTCCTTATCCTGCCAGGAGAAGTGTTCATGCAACCACTCTCTCTCCAGCTATACACTAGGCAGCCAGAAAAGATTACGACCCTACGCTTGCTTCTAGCTGCACTGGAGTCGGACAGGTTTCCTGTTTAGATTAGGACACCACGGAGCCGGTGTGCAATATGGCTCGGAAAACACACCTCAATCCAGGGATGAGAAATGGCATTGTACTCAGAATTGTTCCATTATTCCAACAGTTACACAGAAAATATTTACCATTTATGTCACGACTTCCACCGATGGTGGCTCCTCTTCCTGTTCGGGCGGTGCTCGGCGGTCGTCGTCACCGGTCTACTAGCTCCCACCGAAGGTGGCTCCTCTTCCTGTTCGGGCGGTGCTCGGCGGTCGTCGTCACCGGTCTACTAGCTCCCACCGAAGGTGGCTCCACTGCCTGTTCGGGCAGTGCTCGGCGGTCGTCGTCACCGGTCTACTAGCTCCCACCGAAGGTGGCTCCCCTGCCTGTTCGGGCGGTGCTCGGCGGTCGTCGTCACCGGTCTACTAGCTCCCACCGAAGGTGGCTCCCCTGCCTGTTCGGGCGGTGCTCGGCGGTCGTCGTCACCGGTCTACTAGCTCCCACCGAAGGTGGCTCCCCTGCCTGTTCGGGCGGTGCTCGGCGGTCGTCTACACCGGTCTACTAGCTGCCACCGATCCCTTATTCCTTTCTGTTTGTTTTGTCTGCGTATTATGTTCTTTCCCTGTTTTGGAGACATACGTGTTCTATGGGCATTGCCTGTTTGTTTGGCTAGACTACGCGAAATAATTTCTTTGCTTACGCTCATTTCTTTGGAAGTTTGCTCTCTGCGCCTGACTCTACACCCACCACTCCTAGAAATACATGACAGTTTATCCGGAAAATTACCCTTTTCGTCCCCATGCTAGGTAGCAGAAGCCACAGCAGTCATTTTGGAATGGCAGAGTGCCATCCCACAATGGCTGTTGTGGCTACTACTACCTAGCACCAGGACGAAAACTAGCAATCGTCCAATCTTCTCTGTGTAACAGTTGGGATAATGGGACAACGACAATTCTCATCTCTGAAATGATGTATGTTCTCCGAGCCATATCTCACGCTGGCTCCGCAGTGTCTTAATCTAAACAGGAAGCCTGTCCGACCCCAGTGCAGCTGGAAGCAAGCAAATCTATTCTGGCTACACACTACGCTACTCTAGTCTATACTCTGCAAACCCCAGCCTAGCTGCAAGCTTGGCCTGTCTTTGACTGTCTGATGGTGGATTTCTGCTGTTTGTGTTAAGGCAAGGTCTTATTGATCCAGTGGGTACCAGTGTGATCATGTGTGAGAGGGTACCAGTGAGATCATGTGTGAGAGGGTACCAGTGAGATCATGTGTGAGAGGGTACCAGTGAGATCATGTGTGAGAGGGTACCAGTGTGATCATGTGTGAGAGGGTACCAGTGAGATCATGTGTGAGAGGGTACCAGTGAGATCATGTGTGAGAGGGTACCAGTGAGATCGTGTGTGAGAGGGTACCAGTGAGATCATGTGTGAGAGGGTACCAGTGAGATCATGTGTGAGAGGGTACCAGTGAGATCGTGTGTGAGAGGGTACCAGTGAGATCATGTGTGAGAGGGTACCAGTGAGATCATGTGTGAGAGGGTACCAATGTGATCATGTGTGAGAGGGTACCAGTGAGATCATGTGTGAGAGGGTACCAGTGAGATCATGTGTGAGAGGGTACCAGTGAGATCATGTGTGAGAGGGTACCAGTGAGATCATGTGTGAGAGGGTACCAGTGAGATCATGTGTGAGAGGGTACCAATGTGATCATGTGTACGGGGAAAAGAAGACAGATTGGCCTTACACTGTGGAAATATGAGGAAATTAGCACATTGGGCTTGAAATACAAAGAAGATGTATTTCACCAGCCAGGCAGTGTAAATGGGACATCAATGTGAGTTGCAGCATTTAGCTGCACAGCTGTTTTTCTCTTCAAATGCAGCCTATTAATTTCTTGGCCGGTTATGAGACAAAGAAAGACTTAAATTATATTTACGTGTTTCTCAAATTGCATAAATGAAACTGTTCAAACGGCTCTGAGAAGAGAATATATATATCAGGGAGTCTTCAGAGGGCGTTTAAAATGCACAGACGAATGTAGGACATAAAAAACAAGGGCATAAAAAGCATGTCATTTTATATGGGCTCATAAATAGCCAGAAGAAAGGAGGATATTGAGAGAAAGCAGATTTCGCCTAGTTGGGGGATTTTTTTATTTCTTTTAAAACATGAAACTTCATCCCAAGCCACTGCGCAAACAGATACGAGAACGTCCAGGTTTACGGTCTGAGTCTTTCCCTCTGAAAGCCAATGTTTATAATCTTCCAGGGCTGGAATTCATGGAAAACGGAGAGGCGACTGGAAAGCCACAATAGCAGGAGAAAGGCCCCAAAATGGCACACAAAGAAAGAAAGTGTTTAATCTGTATCTGGCATGGTGCTGGGGTCCAGTTTACATGGTCACGTGTGTCTCTTCATACACAAACAGAAGAATAAGTGGCTATCTTTGATGCACATGGGAGGTAAGGGTTAGGACGCCAAACCTCATGGGGATGCCTGTATTTCAGAAGTGTTTCCAGAGTGTAATTAAGTGGTAAAACATGTCCATTAAAACAGAGATGCTATTGAGACTAACAGCTACACGCTACACAGACAGATTGGTTCTTACTACCTGCATTTCAACTGAATTTTGAAATAATACATAGTTACACAGACAGAAAAAACAGGTTAAAACCTCTCTGGGATATGTGGGACGTCCCACCTCGCCAACAGCCAGTGAAAGTGCAGGGCGCCAAATTCAAAACAACAAAAATCTCAAAATTAAAATTCCTCAAGCATACAAGTATTTTACACCATTTTAAAGATACAATTCTCGTTAATCCAGCCACAGTGTCTGATTTCAAAAATGCTTTACAGCGAAAGCACCACAAATGATTATGTTAGGTCACCACCAACTCACAGGAAAACAAAGCCATTTTTCCAGCCAAAGGGAGGAGGCACAAAAAGCACAAATAGAGATAAAATGAATCACTAACCTTATTTTGTTCGATAAAGTGCATATTTATATAAAAAAATCTCATTTTACATTGGCGCATTACGTTCGGTAGTTCTAAAACATGCGGTGATTATGCAGAGAGCCACATGAATTGACAGAAATACTCATTATAAATGTTGATGAAAATTCAAGTGTTATGCATGGAACTTTAGATACACTTCTCCTTAATGCAACCGCTGTGTCAGATATCAAAAAAACTTTACGGAAAAAGCATAATCTGAGTACTGCATTCAGAGCCCAAACCAGCCAAAAGATATATCTGCCATGTGGCGCAGTCAACATTCGTCAAAAATAGCATTATAAATATTCACTTACCTTTGATGATCTCCATTGTTTTGTTCGATAATGTCCATCATTTATGTCCAAATAGCTTCTTTTGTTAGGGCGTTTGGTAAACAAATCCAAAAGCGCTTTCAGGTCCAGCCAAACGTCGGACAAAAAGTTCAAAAAGTTCTGTTACAGCCCGTATAAACTTGTCAAACTAAGTATAGAATCAATCTTTAGGATGTTTTTATCATAAATCTTCAATAATGCTCCAACCGGAGAATTCCTATGTCTGTAGAAATGCAATGGAACGAGAGCTAACTCTCTCGTGACCATGCCTCAGAGCCTGTGGCAATCTGCCAGACACCTGACTCATTCCTCTCTCACTCGGTCCCACTTCACGGTAGAAGCCTGAAACAATGTTCTAAAGACTGTTGACATCTAGTGGAAGCCTTAGGAAGTGCAACATAACCAATATCCCACTGTACCTACAATAGGGGCTGAGTTACAAAACTACAAGCCTCAGATTTCCCACTTCCTGATTGGATTTTTCTGTTTTCTGTTCTGTTATACTCACAGACATCATTCAAACAGTTTTAGAAACTTCAGAGTGTTTTCTAACCAATAGTACTAATAATATGCATATATACTGTATATATATTATAGCAGGCAGTTTACTCTGGGCACCTTATTCATCCAAGCTACTCAATACTGCCCCGTCACCAAGAAGTTAACAACTAGTTTTATTTTGGAGGGCAAAATGAACGTGCATTTCGGAATAAATTTAAAAAATCAATAGAGCGCCTCTTTTTTTTTTTAATCAAAAGTAAATTCCCCTGCATGGATGTTGGATCCAGCCAAGCAATACGAGGGCCAATAAGGTAGCCAGTAAAAGGGCTTTATTGGAAGTGCTTGGTAATACTCCCACCTGCCTGGCTCCCTTGCTCTAAAGTGCATATCTCTCCCTCTCACCATCACTGCTCAGCCACTGAGGCTTGTCTCTTTCTATTCTTCTGCATTTACAGTACACATCATAACGGCCCTTTAAAGCTGCTATTTGTAACTTTTTGGGTGACCTGACCAAAGCCACATAGAAATGTGAGTTATAGATCTGTCATTCTAATTGAAAGCAAGTTTAAGAATAGGTAGATATGTTCTATGTGTGCTATTTCTATGCGTCCCGTTCTTTTGTTTCATTTTTGCGTCTTCTACTTTCGATTTTGTACAGAAGCTCAAACAGCTGAAAATACAATATTTTTGATTATTGAAAGGATATTTCACAGCGGTTTAGATGATACAATGATTCTTCACACATTGCTTGTTTTGTCACATACACTGTATGTCACGTTCTGACCTTTATTTCCTTTGTTTTGTCATTATTTAGTATGGTCAGGGCGTGAGTTGGGGTGGGCAGTCTATGTTTGTTTTTCTATGATTTGGGTATTTCTATGTTTCGGCCTAGTATGGTTCTCAATCAGAGGCAGGTGTCATTAGTTGTCTCTGATTGAGAATCATACTTAGGTAGCCTGGGTTTCACTGTGTGTTTGTGGGTGTTTGTTTCCCTGTCTGTTTTTCACCACACGGTACTGTTTTGGGTTTCGGTCATTCCACGGTTATTGTTTTTGTATTCAGTTGTTCATGTGTACATTTGCGTATTAAAAGAACCATGGACACTTACCACGCCGCATATTGGTCCTCTGATCCTTTTCGCCTCTCCTCTTCGGAAGAAGAGGAGGAAATCCCTTACACTGTACACTGAAATTTGGCAAACTATTAGAATTTTAGCAACCAGAAAAGGGTGGAGCGATTTCTGTATATTGCACCTTTAAGAACAGAGAGCTACCAGGGTTCTCAACCTCAGCTCTCACTAATGGTAGGTTCCATTACTGTGGAACTAATCCATTACAATCTAGAACACAATATCACCTAGTAGTATACAGTACTATAAACAACCAAACAGGAATAGAAAACTAGAACACCAGAACACAGTAGCTGTGTTTCAAATACACATACTAACTGCACTAACTGTACTATTTGTGATGTAAATTCAGTATGTAGTATGCGTAGGAATACCCTCACTTCCTAGTAGTATGGATGGATATAGTTAGTATGCTTAGGAATACCCTCACTTCCTAGTAGTATGGATGGATATATGGATATTGTTAGTATGCTTAGGAATACCCTCACTTCCTAGTAGTATGGATGGATATATGGATATAGTTAGTATGCCAAAAGTTCCCAGATGTCATACTACATTCGCCAAAATACAAATTCAGATTTGAAGAAAATGGTGGAAAATATGCAGCCAAAGTCCGACGAGAGCAGATACAAATTCATTGCTTTAACTAATTATGACAAATGTAAAGAAAATGTTGAGCAATGTAATAAAGTTATGAATTTTCAAATAAGTTACGTTACACGTTATGTTGGCTGACAATTTGTTAGCTACACTATCCTTACGAACTGCATAGCATATCATCACAGCAGTACATACCGGTATTTTAGCTAGTTAACTGAGTAACTGTTAGTTGGCTACTAATACATCGAACTTGCCAGTATTTTAACTATGTGCTATCTAATTAACTACCCAACGTTTATTGACTAGATTATTCAAGTAATTCTTAGCTAAGCTAATTGGTATAGTCGTTGTGCCCTCTCAATGGACATTATTAATTTGGGTGCATTTGTTAATTCCCTCTGGCTATCTACTCCTATTTCACTCTCGTCTGAGTGTGCCAGAGTGCAAAATAACTGATGAATTGCCGAACGCTCAACACCCGTTGAATATGTCAGTAAACGTCTGCAAAAAAGCGTAATTACATTGTTGCGAGCAGCACAGTTACAGTCACCAACGCTCTGGATAACATGAAAACAGCCTAACCAGCTCTACTAGGGCGAGTAAAATGGTCAGAGTGAGCTGTTCTCTCATTTGTGTCTGGAAGTAGCTAGCAACAGCATCAACTTCCAGTAGACAGGCGTAGCGCAAGTACGCTCAACTGAAAGGATACCGTTTGGTTACAGTATACTAAAATGAACTAATAGTAAATGATACTCATTAAGTGTGTAGTATACAATGTGTTAGTATTGGAACACAGCTAGAGTCTTCATTCCCAGCTTGTCTCTGAGGAGGGTCTCTGCCTGGGCTCTAGGTCTAGGTGTCCTCTTGTTTTATTCATGGTTGTTTGACACATTATCAGTTACAGCCATGTATATTTTTATCACCTGAGCACTATTCATCACTTTAACACACACATCCCCTGGTCCTGGTAATGGACGATGAATCTAAAGCTACATCATAAACTCTAATACTACAGAGATTAGACACGTTAGCATATTGCCTACTATACTAAGGTTATTGTTATTTGGTAAGCCTGTGGATCAGCTCCAGTGTTATTTTATGGCTCCCAAGATGCTCGTGTGAATATGGTGTTGTGATATTGCCATGGTCATCATGCCAAGTACATACTCATATCATTTGCACAGTCTGGTCTGAGAGTCAAAACGTTTCAGACACTATTGGGCATTCATTCTCCTTTACTTTCCCTGAAATACATTTTATTTGTTTGCAGAGTAGTGTAGTGTGTCATAGTTTTAATCAAATACCTTATCACATCATGATGACACGGATAACAGCAATGTTAAACACTGAGTGTACAAGACATTAGGAACACCTGCCCTTTCCATGACCTCTCCCCTCCTCTCCTCTATCCTCCTCTCCTCTCCCCCTCTATCCTCCTCTCCTCTATCCTCCTCTTCTATATCCTACTCTCCTCTGTCCTCCTCTCCTCTATCCTCCTCTCCTCTAACCCCTCCTCCTCTCCTCCTCTATCCTCCTCTTCTATGTCCTACCCTCTGTCCTCCTCTCCTCTATCCTCCTTTCCTCTCTCCTCTCCCTCTATCCTCCTCTCCTCTCCTCTATCCTCATCTCCTCTATCCTACTCTCCTCTGTCCTCCTCTCCTCTGTCCTCCTCTCCTCTATCCTCCTCTCCTCTTCTCTTCTCTCCCCTCCTCTCCTCTATCCTCCTTTCCTCTCTCCTCTCCCTCTATCCTCCTCTCCTCTACCCCCCTCTATCCTCCTCTCCTCTGTCCTCCTCTCCTATATCCTACTCTCCTCTGTCCTCCTCTCCTCTGTCCTCCTCTTCTCTCCCCTCCCCTCCCCTCCTCTATCCTTCTCTCCACTCCTCTTTCCTCCACCTCTCAGTCCTCTCCTCTATCCTCGTCTCCTCTTTTCTCCACTCCTCTATCCTCCTCTCTCCACTCATCTCCCCTGCTATCCTCCTCTCCTCTTCTCTCCTCTATCCTTCTCTCCTCTATCCCTCTCTCCACTCCTCTTTCCTCCTCTATCCTCATCTCCTCTATCCTCCTCTCCACTCCACTCCTCTCCTCTATCCTCCTCTATCCCCGTCTCCTCTCCTCTATCCTCCTTTCCTCTCCCCTCCACTCCTCTCCTCTATCCTCCTCTACTCTCCTCCTCTCCTCTATTCGCTCCTCTCCTTTATCCTCCACTCCTCTCCTCTATCCTCCTCTCCTCTAGCCTCCTCTCTCCTTCTCTCCTCTATCCTCCTCTTCTCTTCTCTCCCCTCCTCTAATCTATCCTCCTCTCCTCTCCCCTCCCCTCCTCTCCCCCTCTCCTCTCCTCTATCCTTCTCCTCTCCTTTATCTTCCTCTTACTTTCGCTTCTCTACCCTCCTCTTCCTCTAATCTATCCTCCTCTCCTCTCCCCTCCCCTCCTCCTCCCCTCTCTCCTCTCCTCTATCCTTCTCCTCTCCTTTATCTTCCTCTTACTTTCGCTTCTCTACCCTCCTCTTCCTCTCATCTATCCTCCTCTTCCCTTCTCTCCTCTCCACTCCTCTCCTCTATCCTCCTCCTCTTAGTCCTCTCCTCTATCCTCCTCTCCTCTTTTCCCCACTCCTCTCCCCTCCTCTCCTCTCCTCTTCTCTTTACTCCTCTCTTCTTGAGAGATCGAATCCCTGAGCTGACAAGGTAAAAATCTGTCGTTCTGCCCCTGAGCAAGGCAGTTAACCCACTGTTCCCTGGGCGCTGGAGACGAGGATGTCAATTAAGGCAGCCCCCCGCACCTCTCTGATTCAGAGGGGTTGGGTTAAATGCGGAAGACACATTTCAGTTGAATATATTCAGTTGGACAACTGACTAGTTATCCCCCTTTCCCTTTCTCCACTCCTCTCTCACATTTAGCATATTACACACATATACCAGTAGCCCACTGAATTCTCTACACAGCACCACCACCACAACAACAACAGCACAAAGCAGCCTAACCTTGAGCCAAACTAAAAATAACACCAAATGAGACCATTTAGACAGGCCTACTCATTTGGCCAGTGCTGCAGCATCGATCCTATTGACTGAAGCCATCAGACTGCTGCTAGTGATCACTGCCTGTCTGTCTGTCAACCAGACCGGAGTATTTCCAGTAAAAGGCAAGAGAGCAGCTAATGAGGAGCTATCTATATGCTAACGTGGAGAGGCCTTGTTAAGTTAGCACTCGTTTGTTGACAAGGAGAAGTATCCTGCACAGTGTTCAGCGGAGAACAAATAGGTCTGAGATATGACAGCCTGATGGGCTCTGTCTGCTTCCAGGGAGGAGGAGATCAAACAACCCTGGGCTGGGCAATATATCAAATTAATCACGATGACACTAACAACAGCAACATTATACACTGAGTGTAAAAAACCTTAGGAACAGCTGCTCTTTCCATGACATACCCTGACCAGGTGAATCCAGGTGAAAGCTATGATCCCTTATTGATGTCACCTGTTCAATCAGTGTAGATGAAGGTAGATGAAGGGGAAGAGACAGGTTAAAGGAGGATTTTTAGGCCTTGAGACAATTGAGACATGGATTGTGTACAGTTGAAGTTGGAAGTTTACATACACCTTAACCAAATACATTTAAACTCAGTTTTTCACAATTCCTGACATTTAATCCTAGTAAGAATTCCCTGTCTTAGGTCAGTTAGGATCACCACTTTATTTTAAGAATGTGAAATAATAGTAGAGAGAATGATTTATTTTTTCATTGAGTCATTGATGTCAATTAGCCTATCAGAAGCTTCTAAAGCCATGACATCATTTTCTGGAATTTTCCAAGCTGTTTAAAGGCAGTCAACTTAAGTGTATGTAAACTTCTGACCCACTGGAATTGTGGTACAGTAAATTATAAGTGAAATAATCTGTATGTAAACATTTGTTGGAAAAATTACTTGTGTCATGCACAAAGTAGATGTCCTAACCGACTTGCCAAACCTATAGTTTGTTAACAAGAAATTTGTGAAGTGGTTGAAAAATGAGTTTCAATGACTCCAACCTAAGTGTATGTAAACTTCTGACTTCAACTGTATGTGTGCCATTCAGAGGGTGAATGGGCAAGACAAAAGATTTATGTTAGTAGGTGCCAGGCATACCGATTTGAGTGTCAAGAACTGCAACGCTGCTGAGTTTTTCACTCTTAACAGTTTCCTGTGTGTACGACATCCAGCCAACATGACACAACTATGGGAGGGATTGGAGTCGACATGGGCCAGCATCCCTTGGAACGCTTTTGACACCTTGTAGAGTCCATTCCCCCAACAAAGAGAGTGTTCGGAGGGCAAAAGGGGGTGCATCTCAATATTAGGAAGGTGTTCCTAATGTTTTGTACACTCAGCGTATATCCTTTTCATGTTGAGCCACACTATCTGATGGGACTCCTGGGAACCGACTATGTGGCAGTAGTTTGCTAATCCTAATTGGTTTGTAATGCTGATCTCATGCTCTGAACATAGAGATGAAATGTGTGAGACCCACTTTGCGTTCCTCGACAACAACAGCACTGCTGAAGCAGGGCAGCGCAGGGCAGAGTAGGGCAGAACAGAACAGGGCAGAGTAGGGCAGAACAGAGCAGGGCAGAGTAGGGCAGAACAGAGCAGGGCAGAGTAGGGCAGAACAGAACAGGGCAGAGCAGGGTGTGAGAGCCAGAAGAGTGTTGTATGTTATAGATGAGCAACACACACCCCTTCCAACAAGAGACAAATATGATTCAGAGAAAAGTCAAAACGAGGACACAGAATATGTCCTACATCTTCTTCCGACAGACCCTACAGAGCTGTAAAAACTGTTCCTGAAACACAATATCAGCCTGTTGCAGTACTGCACCCTTCATATACCCTACCACTGACTCCCTCATGGAGGAGCAAGAAGAGATTAGAAGAGGAGATAGAGAGATAGCCACGGGATGAAATGGAAAAATCATTGTCTCCCTGGGGGAAAGGATTAATGGGGCTACGGATAGAGTACAAATCTACAGGACAAAACACCTCTTTGCCTCCATCTAGAAACTGAAACAAAAAGACATTACTTCTCCTGCATGTTCTGCTTCAGAGGACAGGACCATGAAAAAGTGCTGCAGTTAGGGTTGCACATTTTGGGGGATATTCAGAAGTGGACTCTCAGTGGGAATTATCAGGAATATATGGGAATTAAAGGGAATATATGGGAATTAACAGAAATAGATGCACATTAATATTAATACCATTTAAATGTAGATGTTTTTTGCGTTGGATATATTTACCATATCATATGGAGACAGAAACATAAACCTTTTACCTCATCAGAAGAAGACATAATTGCAAATGATTAAATCCTTTCAATAGAAATTTTAAAAAACAATTTAGTTACAAATTGAACTTGAATTAAATGAGTTGACTCTTCACATGGGATGATTTCACTGAACAACAAAAGAAAGGGAATATTGAATGATCCCCAATGATCCATCACATCTCCCAAAAACATTTTCAACATACATCTGTAAAATGATAGTCTAGAAACTAAGCTTTGGTTGTTTTCCTCTCAGGCTTCCATGTCTTCTCCCTGGACCTCCTCAATGTCCACCTCTTGAACATCAGACTCTCAGGCTTCCATGTCTTCTCCCTGGACCTCCTCAATGTCCACCTCTTGAACATCAGACTCTGAGGCCTCATCTTCACTGTCACTTTCCAACCTTGTTGAGGATGGCTCGTTGTCAGGCTCAAAAAGCCTCAAATTTCCCCAGGTGGCCACCAATTTTTGAACCCTTGTATTGTTCAGCCTGTTGCGTGCTTTGGTGTGTGTTCCCAAACAAGGACCAGTTGCACTCTGAAGCGGCTTATGTTGGTGGGATTTGGAGGATGATGGAGGCAACAGGGAAAGAGCCTCAGATCCTCAGAGCCTCTGATCCCTTCCACCAGGTGGCTGATGAGATATATTGGCACAACTTCTATATTGCATCTCCATCCCAAAGCCCTTGCTTGGAAGTGTACTTCGCCAGACTGCCAAGAACTTTGCCCTCATCCAGGCCAAGGTGGCGAGACACGGTAGTGATGACACCAAAGGCCTTGGTGATCTCTGCACCAGACAGGATGCTCTTGCCAGCATACTTACATACGTACTCTGTGGCATGTATGGGCTTCAGGCAGATGTCTTCACGCTTTTTGATGTATTTCAGAACTGCAGTTTCCTCTGCTTGGAGCAACAGTGAAGTGGGCAGGGCAGTACGGTTTCTTCTCTTACATCTGCGAGCAGAGTCTGAACATTAAACAGGATGGCATTGTCTCCCTCAATCTGTGCAATGACTACTGCTATAGGTTTCAGGAGTTTCAGACTGCTTACCACTCTCTCCCAAAATACATCATCCAGGAGGATCCCCTTGATGGGGCTGTCCATATCGGCAGACTGTGATATGGCCATTTCTTGGAGAGACTCCTTCCACTCCAGGAGACTGTCAAACATGATGACAACACCACCCCAACAGGTGTTGCTGGGCAGCTTCAATATGGTGCTCTTATTCTTCTCACTTTTTATTTATTTTATTTCACCTTTATTTAACCAGGTAGGCTAGTTGAGAACAAGTTTACAACTTAGCTTTGTGAGGTAGATTGCTGCTATAACTTGATGACCCTTCACATACCTAACCATTTCCTTGACTCTTGTAGAGTGTATCCATTGTTTACAGTACCATGATGTCCTTGAGCAGATTCAATGCATGAGCAGCACAGCCAATGGGTGTGCTGTGAGGGTAGGACACCTCCACCTTATATCAAGCAGCCTTCATGTTCGCAGCATTTTCTGTCACCAGTGAAAATACCTTCTGTGGTCCAAGGTCATTAATGACTGCTTTCAGCTCATCTGCAATGTAGAGACTGGTGTGTCTGTTGTCCCTTGTGTCTGTGCTCTTGTAGAATACTGGTTGAGGGGTGGAGATTATATAGTTAATTATAATTTCCCACAAACATTCAACCACCTATCAGAGATGATTGCAATAGTCTGCTTTCTCTATGATTTGCTTGATCTTCACTTGAACTCTGTTGAACTCTGCATCCAGCAAATGAGTAGATAAAGCATGTCTGGTTGGAGGGGTGTATGCTGGGCGAAGAACATTCAGAAATCTCTTCCAATACACATTGCCTGTGAGCATCAGAGGTGAACCAGTTGCTATCGATAATGTGTTTGATTCATCATTTTCAACTCGAATAGAAGTAGAGGGACTTTTGTCAGAGGTTGCTTGTTGTGAGCGCTGAATGCATCTTTGTGCATTCTTCACGTGTGATTTGGCACAGTATTTGCAAATGTACACAGCTTTTCTTTCTACATTAGCTGCAGTGAAATGTCTCCACACATCAGATAGTGCCCGTGGCATTTTCCTGTAAAGATTCTCATCTAAAAGGAGTAAAAAAAAAAAAAAAATACAATTCCATGTACAGATAAATAGTTAAGCAGTTAGATTAAACCACTCCTTTGGAGGATGAATGTTTTAAAATGAAACATGCATGGAAACAGGTGAAATAACACTCCTCAGTTAGCAAGGCTCAAGCAAGCTAAAACCCACATGGTAGCAAAAACTAACTAGCAGAAATTGTTAACAGGTTAGAAATTATTTAAACACATTTTGCTGTAGGATTCTATTTACTAGTTAACAAAAAATCATGTATGTCATATAAAATATATTCACCCCACCCAGTATTGTAATCAAAACTTACCAGAAAGCATGTAGTTCTTGGTTCAGATAGTGTAGTAGTGTGGGCTCAATAGCATCTTGAGAATCAGCTGTACAACAATGCACTGTGCATGCAGAAGGTTGCGATTCCATTGAATTGGGGATAGTTTAACCAAAATATGCCACAAGACCTAGAATTGCCTTATGTGTATCCCACAAAAAAGGTTCAATGTTATAAGCTAACATTTTAAAATGAATTTAAGCTAAATTAAACAAATTCCAAGGCTTTAACTCCCAAGGAATAATTCCGTAAATTTTCCAGAAAGTTTCCGACCCTTTGCAACCCTAGCTGCAGTGCACATTATGAATCTGATTCTCTCCTCTCCTCGTACACTTCATGACCAAAAGTATGTGGACACCTGGTCGTCAAACATCTCATTCCAAAATCTTGGGCATCAATATGGAGTTGGTCCCCACTTTGCTGCTATAACAGCCTCCACTCTTCTGAGAAGGCTTTCCACTAGATGTTGCAACATTGCTGCGGGGATATATCGATATATATCGCTCAGACACAAGAGCATTAGTGAGGTCGGGCACTGATGTTGGGCCAACCCTGTCTGTAGTCAGCCATAACGCTGGGCGTTATATAGAATGAATTATAATCTATGTTTTTGCGCAATATTCCAAATGCCTATATCACAAGAATCTTTATTTATGTCCTTCCACTTGTTCTCATGTATATTTTTTGGTCTCCTTCGCTCCTAGTATGCTGTGTGCACCTTGCAATTTACACCAGAGATCTGTATATACTGATGAGATGCACGTCTCCTCCCTAACAATGGGAGTCGTTAGGTACAAAGTAAGCTTAGGTACAAGGTAAGCCCATAAGAACATATTTGGCTGATTTTGGACAGATTTTAGTGAGAGTAACACCTCTCACTTTGCCTCATTCTCTGGTTTACACACACATAAACCAAGATCCTCCTCCACCAAGTTGGCTAAACGTATATAGAAATATAAAGATGAGCTGGCAACTCACTAGCACGCGGGCTAGCACTTGAGAGATTGTTGATGAGACCGGTGTTAATTTTCTATCAGTTAGTCATTATCAGTGGATGTGCATTGTGCATGGTTCTGGTGACATTTGGAACAAAATGGTCATTTTCATAGACTTCAAACCCAGATCAGTGATTATTGCAAAAAAGCAGGTAAAACTATTTCGATGAAATAATACAATTATGGTTATGGAAGGCATATATTTAGCTTCACAAGCCCTGAATTCGTTAGATTACTGCTACCTGTTTGACATGTAATGTATTTGACCTTTAGTTGTACAACAAAGCTTATTTAGAGATGTTTTTAGTCTTTTTTTGCAATATATTTTGTGAATCGCCCATAAGTTTGAAAAAAAAAACACAAAATAATTTTTAGGCCGTATTGCTCAGCCCTATTCAGCCATACAGCTCTCTGTCTTTCTCTGACGTTACGGCTCAGATACATTTAACGTATACTGTGTAGGTCAGGGACAACATGCTAATTGTTCATCTACAGCTGAACATGGCAGATAGAGAGGGGGAGATGGACACGGAGACTTAGACAGAGATAGACAGAAATGAAGAAGGAGAAGTGGAGAGAAAGAGAGACAGGTAGAGAGAGAGACAGGCAGAGGAAAGAGAGGGGACAGTAATAACACATGCCATAGAGGTTAATAGCTTCCGCCAATGACCTCAAAGGAAACATCCCTATAAACACGGAAGGTTCTTGATATAACAGCCATCTCTCTGTGTCTGCGTGTGCTTATTTACAGCAGGCGGTGTGTGGTATATGATTACCCCATTAGGGCGATTCCATGCCAGCGGGAGCTGAAAATATTTCTGGTATCTCAGATTGCTCTGGCAATTCTCACATAAAAACTTCATTGGGAGGAAGGATGTTTGACAGATTTCTTTTTAAACATTTGTATCACAAACGATTTTTGAGAAAATCATGATGAAAGTGGCCATTTTAGGCCCTTTTTAGACCTGTACATGCCTCCTGTAAGACCCTACGATGTGTGATGCGTACATGATGCAAACAACATGTTGGAGTCATTATACTTGAACAAGGGTCAAAAACAAGGGTCAAAATCAAAAGTAACAGTCAGTATCTGGTGTGGCCACCTGCTGCATTAAGTACTGCAGTGCATCTCCTCCTCATGGACTGTACTAGATTTGCCAGTTCTTACTGTGAGATGTTACCCCACTCCTCCACCAAGGCACCTGCAAGTTCCCGGACATTTCTGGGGGGGAATGGCCCTAGCTCTCACCCTCCGATCTAACAGGTCCCAGACGTGCTCAATGGGATTGAGATCCGGGCTCTTAACTGGCCATGGCAGAACACAGACATTCCTGTCTTGCAGGAAATCAGGCACAGAATGAGCAGTATGGCTGGTGACATTGTCATGCTGGAGGGTCATGTCAGGATGAGCCTGCAGGAAGGGTACCACATGAGGGAGGAGGATGTCTTCCCTGTAACGCACAGTATTGAGATTGCCTGCAATGACAACAAGCTCAGTCCGATGATGCTGTGACACACCGCCCCAGACCATGATGGGGACCCTCCACCTCCAAATCGATCCCGCTCCAGAGTACAGGCCTCGGTGTAACGCTCATTCCTGAGACAAAACCGTGACTCGTCAGTGAAGAGCACTATTTGCCAGTCCTGTATGGTCCACAGACATTGGGTTTGTGCCCATAGGCGACGTTGTTGCCGGTGATGTCTGGTGAGGACCTGCCTTACAACAGGCCTACAAGCCCTCAGTCCTACAAGCCAAGCTTCTCTCAGCCTATTGCAGACAGTCTGAGCACTGATGGAGGGATTGTGGTTCCTGGTGTAACTCGAGGCAGTTGTTGTTACCATCCTGTAACTGTCCCGCAGGTGTGATGTTCGGATGTACCGATCCTGTGCAGGTGTTACATGTGGTCTGCCACTGCGAGGATGATCAGCTGTCCGTCCTGTCTCCCTGTAGCGCTGTCTTAGGCGTCTCACATAACAAACATTGCAATTTATTGCCCTGCCCACATCTGCAGTCCTCATGCCTTCTTGCAGCATGCCTAAGGCACGTTCACGCAGATGAGCAGGGACCCTGGACATCCCTTTTTTTCCCCCAGAGTCAGTAGAAATGCCTCTTTAGTGTCCTAAACGTTCATAACTGTGACCTTAATTGCCTACCGTCTGTAAGCTGTTAGTGTCTTAACGACCGTTCCACAGGTGCATGTTCAATAATTGTTTATGGTTCATTGAACAAGCATGGGAAACAGTGTTTAAACCCTTTACAATGAAGATCTGTGAAGTTATTTGGATTTTTACGAATGATCTTTTAAAGACAGGGTCCTGAAAAAGGGACGTTTCTTTTTTTGCCTAGTTTATATTATCTTCAAACATCACATTTCCAGAGTACTTTTAATGATATGACCCATTTTGTACATATAAATGTACATTATAGGTCATTAACCAATCAAAGCCGTCCTTTAGGATTGGTATTGGTATTTTATTAGGAACCTCATTTGCTGTTGAGAAAGCCATTTGAACAATATGTTCATTTGAGTAATATGAGATGGAAGGGAGCTCCATGCAATAATGGCTATATATAATACTTTACGCTTTCTTGAATTTGTTATGGATTTGAGGACTGTGAAAAGACCCCTGGTGGCACGTCTGGTGGCGTAAGTGTGTGTGTCAGAGCTGTGCGTAAGTATGAAAACAATTTAGAATTTTCAACACGTTTCTTATAAAAAGAAGAAGTGATGCAGTCAGTCTCTCCTCAACTCTTAGCCAAGAGAGAGTGGCAGCATAGTATTTATATCAGCCATTTGATTTATATTAGCCATCTGCCAGAGTTCTGCCAGCACTTGACCACATTGCAGGACAATAATCAAGATAAGACCCAAATTGAACCTGCAGGACTTGCTTTGTGGAGTGTGGTGTCCAAAAAGAAGAGCATCTCTATATTACAGACATACCTCTCCCCATCTTTACAACCATTGAATCTATATGTATTTGTCCATGCCAGTTTACAATCTAAAGCAACACCAAGTAATATAGTCTCCTCAACTTGTTCAACAGCCACACCATTCATTACTAGATTCAGCTGAGGTCTAGAGCTTAGGGAACGAATTGTATCAAATACAATGCTCTTAGTTTTAGAGATGATCAGGACCAGTTTATTACTGGCCACCCATATCAAAACTGACTGCAACTCCTTGTTAAGAGGTTAAGGGTTTCAGTGACTTCATTAGCTGTGGTTGCGGACAGGGCATTCAGAAAGTATTGACTTTTTCTACATTTTGTTACATTACATTATTCTAAAATGGATTATATGAATGTTTTCCTCATCAATCTACACACAATACCCCCTAATGACAAAGAGGCAACAGATTTTTAGAATGTTTGCAACTTTATATATATTTTTAAACAGAAATATTTACATAAGTATTTAGACCCTGGGCCTCCCGAGTGGCACAGCGGTCTACGGCACTACATCACAGTGCTAGAGGCGTCACTACAGATATGCACTACAGAACCGGTTCGATCCCCGGCTGTGTCGCAGCCGGCTGCGACTGGGAGACCCATGAGGCGGCGCACAATTGGCCCAGCGTCGTCCGGGATAGGGGAAGGATTCGGCCGGTTGGGATGTCCTTGTCCCATCGTGCTTTATCGACTCCTTGTGGTGGCCCGGGCGCATGCACTGACTTCGGTCGCTAGTTGTACCGTGTTTCCTCTGACACATTGGAGTGGCTGGCTTCCTGGTTAAGCGAGCAGTGTGTCAAGAAGCAGTGTGGTTTGACGGGACAGGATTATGTTGAGGCAGAGATCTGGGGAAGGGTACCAAAAACAGCGTTGAACAGTGGCCTTCATTCTTAAATGGAAGAAGTTTGGAACCACCAAGACAATTGGGGAAGAAGAGCCTTGGTCAGGGAGGTGACCAAGAACAGAGTTGCTCTCTGGAGATGGGAGAATCTTCCAGAAAGACAACCATCTCTGCAGTACTCCACCAATCAGGCCTTTATGGTAGTGGCCACTTCTCAGTAAAAGGAACAAGACAGCCCGCTTGGAGTTTGCCAAACGGCACCTAAAAGACTCTCAGACCATGAGAAACAAGATTCTCTGGTCTGATGAAACCAAGATTGAACTCTTTGGCCTGAATGAACATCACGTCTGTAGGAAACCTGGCACCCACCCTACTGGGAAGTGTGGTGGTGGCAGCATCATACTGTGGGGGTGTTTTTCAGCGGCAGGGACTGGGAGACTAGTCAGGATCAAGGGGAAGATGAATGGAGTAAAGTACAGAGAGATCCTTGATGATAACCTGCTCCAGAGCGCTCAGGACCTCAAACTGGGGCGAAGGTTCACTTCCAACAGGTCAACGACCCTAAGCACACAGCCAAGACAACACAGAAATGGCTTTGGTACAAGTCTCTAAATGTCCTTGAGTGGCCCAGCCAGAGCTTGAACCCGATCAAATATCTCTGGAGAGACCTGAAATTAGCTGTGCAGCGACACTCCCCATCCAACCTGACAGAGCTTGAGAGAATCTGAGGAGAAGAATGGGGGAACTCCCCAAAGATAGGTGTGCCAAGCTTGTAGCAAGGCTGTAATCGCTGCCAAAGGTAGGTAGCCTAGTGGTAAGAGCATTGGACTAGTAACCAAAAGGTTGCTAGATCGAATCCCTGAGCTGACAAGGCACAAATCTGCCGTTCTGCCCCTGAACAACGCAGTTAATCCACGGTTCCTAGGCCGTCATTGAAAAAAGAATTTGTTCTTAACTGACTTGCCTAGTTAAATAAAGGTAAAAATAAAATAAAAAGTGCTTCAACAAAGTACTGTGTAATGGGTCTGAATACTTATGGAAATGTGATATTTCCTGGATTTTTTATTTTATTTTTTACCTGTTTTTGCTTTGTCATTATGGTGTATTGTGTGTAGATTGATGAGTGAAAATGCAATTTAATCAATTTAAGAATAAGGCTGTAACGTAACAAAATGTGGAAAAAGTCAAAGGGTCTGAATACTTTTCAAATGCACTGTATATGGTTGAATCACCAGCATACATGAACACACAGGCTTTGTTCAATGCCAGTGGCATGTCATTGGTAAAAAATTAAAACAAGTAGAAAGCCTAGAGAACTGCCCTGCGGTACACCACACCCTAAATGTTTGACATTATAGAATCTTCCATTAAAGAAAACCCTCTGAGTTCTACTAGATAGATAGTTCTGAATCCACGATATGGCAGAGGTTGAAGAGCCATAAAACATACGTTTATTTTTTCAAAAACAGGTTATGGTCAATAATATCAAAGGCTGCACTGAAATCTAAGTACAGCTCCCACAATCTCAGTACAGCTCCCACAATCTTCATCTTCTTAATTTCTGTCAACCAGTCATCAGTCATTTGCGTCAGTGCAGTACATGTTGAGTGTCCTTCTCTATAAGCATGCTGAAAGTCTGTCAATTTGTTTACAGAGAAATAGCATTGTATTAGGTCAAAAAAAATTCCAACTGTTTGCTAAGAGCTTTCAGCAAGCTGATTGGTCTGTTGTTAGAACTAGTAAAGACCGATTTACCACTCTTGGGTAGCGGACAAACGCCTTCCTCTAGACTCAGATTAAAGATTTGACAGATAGGAGTGGCCATAGAGTCAGCTACCATCCTCAGTAGCTTTCCATCTCAGTTGTCAATGCCAGGTTTGTCATTATTGATTGACTAGAATCATTTGTCTCCTGTCCCACACTAACTTCACAAAATAAAAATGTACAATGCTTTTCTTCATGATTTGTTTTTTTAAGCATGAATACAAAGACTCACTGTTTGCTGTTGGCATTTCCTGCTTAAGTTTGCCCACTTTGCCAATTAAGTAATCATTCAAATAAGTGTCGGAGGAAACAACGTACACTTTGCCAATTAAGCAATCATTAAAATAATGGGCGACATCAAACGGTTTTGTGATGAATAAGCCGTCTGATTCGATGAAAGATGGAGTTGAATTCGTCTTTCTGCCCATCATTTCATTTCAAGTACGCCAAAGTTTTTTTTTCATCATTGATCTTGGCTTCATGTAGCACATTCAGAAAATCACCAGCAGAGCGAGTTTCATTTAAATCCATTTTCCCATTCCCTGTGTTGGTGGTGATGATAAAATGGATCATAACTTCAGAATTAGAGAGCCCACTCTGGATCCAAACAATGTCTTAAAATGAACTAAATCAAAAAGGGTTGTTTTGAGATATTTATATTAATATTTTGAATGTTGAATAAATAAATGAACGTGAACATTTGTATTTCAGAATCTGGACATACTCCACATGTTAAAGCACACTATAAGGAGTATAATGACTCCAACATGTTAAAGCACACTATAAGGAGTACAATGACTCCACATGTTAAAACACACTATAAGGAGTATAATGACTCCACATGTTAAAGCACACTATAAGGAGTATAATGACTGACTCCACATGTTAAAGCACACTATAAGCTCCACATGTTAAAACACACTATAAGGAGTATAATGACTCCACATGTTAAAACACACTATAAGGAGTATAATGACTCCACATGTTAAAGCACACTATAAGGAGTATAATGACTCCACATGTTAAAGCACACTATAAGGAGTATAATGACTCCAACATGTTAAAGCACACTATAAGGAGTATAATGACTCCACATGTTAAAACACACTATAAGGAGTATAATGACTCCACATGTTAAAGCACACTATAAGGAGTATAATGACTCCACATGTTAAAGCATGTTAAAACATGTTAAAACACTATAAGGAGTATAATGACTCCACATGTTAAAGCACACTATAAGGACTATAATGACTCCAACATGTTAAAACACACTATAAGGAGTATAATGACTCCAACATGTTAAAGCACACTATAAGGAGTATAATGACTCCACATGTATAATGACTCCACATGTTAAAACACACTATAAGGAGTATAATGACTCCACATGTTAAAGCACACACTATAAAGGAGTATAATGACTCCACATGTTAAAGCACACTATAAGGAGTATAATGACTCCACATGTTAAAGCACACTATAAGGAGTATAATGACTCCACATGTTAAAACACACTATAAGGAGTATAATGACTCCACATGTTAAAGCACACTATAAGGAGTATAATGACTCCACATGTTAAAGCACACTATAAGGAGTATAATGACTCCACATGTTAAAGCACACTATAAGGAGTATAATGACTCCACATGTTAAAGCACACTATAAGGAGTATAATGACTACACTATAAGGAGTATAATGACTCCACATGTTAAAGCTCCACATGTTAAAGCACACTATAAGGAGTATAATGACTCCACATGTTAAAGCACACTATAAGGAGTATAATGACTCCACATGTTAAAGCACACTATAAGGAGTATAATGACTCCACATGTTAAAGCACACTATAAGGAGTATAATGACTCCACATATAAAGGAGTATAATGACTCCACATGTTAAAGCACACTATAAGGAGTATAATGACTCCACATGTTAAAACACACTATAAGGAGTATAATGACTCCACATGTTAAAGCACACTATAAGGAGTATAATGACTCCAACATGTTAAAGCACACTATAAGGAGTATAATGACTCCAACATGTTAAAACACACTATAAGGAGTATAATGACTCCACATGTTAAAGCACACTATAAGGAGTATAATGACTCCAACATGTTAAAGCACACTATAAGGAGTATAATGACTCCACATGTTAAAGCACACTATAAGGAGTATAATGACTCCAACATGTTAAAGCACAGTATAAGGAGTATAATGACTCCACATGTTAAAGCACACTATAAGGAGTATAATGACTCCAAAAGCACAGTATAAGTTAATGTCTGCTGCATCATGTACACTTCACACATCACAGGGTCTTACAGGAGGCATGTACACTTCACACATCACAGGGTCTTACAGGAGGCATGTACACTTCACACATCACAGGGTCTTACAGGAGGCATGTACAGGTCTAAAATGGGCCTAAAATGGCCTCTTCCATCATGATTTTCTCAAAAATGGTTTGTGATACAAATGTAAAAAGCATATCAAGCATCATTCCTCCAAAATTAAGTTTTTATGTGAGAATTTCCAGAACAATCTGACATACCAGAAATATTTTCAGCTCGAGCTGGTGTGAAATTGCCTATTCCCTTCACAAAGAACCCTGACTAGTCTGCATGGATCCTCCACCTCTGCTCCATACCTGCAGGTAATTATCACACAGCCAACAGGGATTTATTTGCCACTGTCATAATTGCAGCGTACTTGTTGTATTTATCTCACTAGCGCTGATGCTTGGTGAGATAGATAGGGGGATGTTCGCTAATCGCTATCTCAGTGCAGTTTCACACAGACACACTTGTTGTATTTATCTCACTAGCGCTGATGCTTGGTGAGATAGACAGGGGGATGTTCTCTAATCGCTGCTATCTATCAGTTCAGTTTCACACAGACACACTTGTTGTCATAATGATATTCACCTGATTGGAATTGACTGTAGCTGGAGGTGTGGGAATTGGCTGATGTACGTTCAAGAGTGTAACAGGAAGAAGAAGTGAAGGACTATGGGTATAATAATTCAGAGACCCTAATCTTGTTCATCTTTGAGCGACCCCATAATTCCATCAAATAATGTGCCTCACCCTTGGGACTCTAGAATTTAAAGGTAGATTCGGTGAAATGACGTTGCCATGAGCAGCACCGCGGATATTGAGATGGGAGAGATGCAAGACTTCGCTCTCACACAGTCACACACAGTATCTGCGCATGTGCACGGGTTCGCTTCACTCTGTTACTCTGTGAATCTGTGCGTCACAGTAGACTGTTCGAGATTGTGCAGATTGAAAATGCGGCAACCTAAATTCACATGATGCCCTGTTCCAAGTTGTCAAATGAGGGTTTGTAAGGTCATGAAAAGTCATGGAAATTAGTTTCATAATTGTTGTTAATGTAATTCATGAACACACACTTTTAAATATTATCAATCACTTAAAAATCGACATATCCGTCATTAACGGAATGAACCTTCAGTGCATGTCTGTGTGTGCCAGTTTGCCGTTGCCTGAGGAGAGGGCGACATTTCAGCGGCAGGTATAAAATAATGAAAGTACAACAGACTAACAAGATGGCCAATTTAAAACATAACTTGTAACAGTTATCTCGCTAGTTAACTATAGCTAACTAGGCATTCACGTCGTTGTCGCCTTTCCACTGTCACTGTAGGTAGATAGGCTAAATAAATCTGCACCGTTGGAAAACTGAGATTCCCCTCTATTAAACAGCAGCAATGGAATTGCTACAACGTTAAAGGAAAAGTCCACCCAAAAACTATCTTTTGATATTTGTTTCATTAGTCCATTGTTGACATAGTCCCAAAATGTTTTGCTTGTCAGCACTCAAGTTGTCAAGATATATAACTTTCAAAATACAGAAATCATCCTGTATGATACATTTTGCAATTTAAATTAATTAATTATGCCCTAATCTATGGCTATCACGTGACTGGGCAGGCTGGGAGGGCATAGACCCACCCACTGGGGAGCCAGGCCCAGCCAATCAGAATGTGTTTTTCCCCCCAAAAGGGCTTTATTACAGACAGAAATACTCCTCAGTTTCAGCTGTCCGGGTGGCTGGTCTCAGATGATCCCGCAGGTGAAGACGCTGGATGTGGAGGTCCTGGGCTGTCGTGGTTACACGTGGTCTGTGGTTGTCAGGCCGGTTGAACGTACTTCCAAATACTCTAAAATAATGTGGGACGTGGCTTACGGTAGAGCAATTAACATTTAATTCTGTGGCAACAGCTCTGGTGCCCTGCTAGAGCTGCTCCGGTCAACTATAAGTGCTGCTATTGTGAAGTGGAAACATTTAGGAGCAACAACGATTCAGTTGCAAAGTGGTAGGCCACACAAGCTCACAGAACGGGACAGCTGAGTGCTGAAGCATGCATCGTGTAAAAATCGTCTGTCCTCGGTGGCAACACTCACTACCGAGTTCCAAACTGCCTCTGGAAGCAATGCAGGCACAATGCCAAGCTTCGGCTGGAGTGGTGTAAAGCTCACCACCATTTGACTGATGGAACAGTGGAAACACGTTCTCTGGAGTGATGAATCACGCTTCACCATCTGGCAATCCGACGGATGAATCTGGGTTTGGCGGATGCCAGGAGAACGCTACCTGACCCAATACATAGTGCCAACTGTAAAGTTTGGTGGAGGAGGAATAATGGTCTGGGGTTGTTTTTCATTTAGTTCCAGTGAAGGGAAATCTTAACATTCTAAATGATTCTGTCCTTCCAACTTTGTGGAAACAGTTTAGGGAAGGCCCTTTCCCATTTCAGCATAACAATGCCTCCATGCACAAAGCAAAGTCCGTAATGAAATAGTTTTTCGAGATTGGTGTGAAAAACTTGACTGGCCTGCACAGAGCCTTGACCTCAACCCCATTGAACACCTTTGGAATGAATTGGAAAGCCGACTGCGCGCCAGGCCTAATCGTCCAACATCAGTGCCCGACCTCACAAACGCTCTTGCGGCTGAATGGAAGAAAGTCCCCGCAACAATGTTCCAACATCTAGTGGAAAGCCTTCACAGAAGAGTGGAGGCTGTTACAGCAGCAAAGAGGAAGACCAACTCCATATTAATGCCTGTGATTTTGATATTAGATGTTAGCCTACCTTATCCATTTGATCCCTGATTGAATGAAGGAATCATTTTATAAAGACAAAAGCACTTGGTTTGTTACCCAATATTTTTTCTCAAGGGTGGCAACCATACTCCAGGATAGCTACTGGGTGTGCAGGCTTTTGTTCAAGCCCTGCTCTAACCAAGTTGTAGCCTGAACATCATCTGCTCAACATGACCTTGATATGCAGGCTTGGAGTTTCATGGTTCGATCAAAAGCCAAGCCTGCACACCCAGGAAATCTCCAGATGGCAGGTTGACCACACAACGGCAGGAGATGATAGGCCTACTTTGGATTAGACAAAGCAACCGTCCAGTGTCAATAATGTTAACTTATACGTTTTTCATGTAGGCTATAATAATAGTTGTGAAAATTTGGTGAAGTCATTGAAAATGTGTATGTACCCTTAAATGTGAATAATCAGAGTGAGCACAGTCTAATGGAACGACTTGGAAAAAGACAACTCCTGCACTTCTTTCATCCCAAGTCAGGCACGGATCTACGTCATATCGCTGAGTCTACCTTTAATCCATTCTTACTCCGCTTCTCTGCCTGCCAAGCCAAGGTGATGAAGGAAGAGGAGAGAATGGTGTGGAATACCTGTACCGTCCCATACTGTAGTGCCGTACACCTAAGATCTGCCAGGCTTTTCAGCAGTGATAGAAGTGAAGATTGGCCACTACTATTCCCTCTGCAAACTAAGACCTCCATGTTCCTCTTCTACTGCTGCTGCTGGAAGTGAGGTGATATGTGATTGGAGGAGTGTAGCGTGTCAGCTCCATGATCCAATGCACCAGCCAGCCAATCAATTATTCAAGTCAAATACAGTCTTGTGCCTGGGAGGAAGAACGGCTGGAGGGACTGAGGACTGATGGCCTAGTTTAGCTTAGTCTGACTGGCTGGCTAGGAGTCTCATAACATAACGACGGCTATCCAGTAGACCATTTACAAAGCAACGAGAGAGCGAGAGATACAGAGAGATTGAGATAAACAGAGACTCTGAGAGAGAGAGAGAGAGAGAGAGAGAGAGACTGAGAGAGAGAGAGAGAGAGACTGAGAAAAATAGAGACTCGGAGAGAGAGACAGAGAGACACAGAGACAGAGAGAGAGAGAGAGAAAAGTAAAATATATATAAATAACAGAAAACAGGCCTAACCTATTCCCATAAAAGAGACTAGCATGGCAGACAATTAAGCAGAGCAGTCCTGGAATAATCCGCCTGGCCCATTTAGCAGATAAACAACGGCAACACTATGCAACTTTTCTTTTTAGGAAAACAGCTAACTTCCTGCAATTCTACACATTTTCCATCGGGCAGAGAGAAAATGTTGTGGTTTTAAAGCTACCTTCTTGCTATTCTACACATTTTTCCATGTGGCTGTGAGAAAATGTTGCATTTTTAAAGCTAACGTCCTGCACTTCTAAACATTTTTGCCATGGCTTATGACATGTTCTGAGGGTTGGGCCTCAGAGCCCTCCAACCAGAAATGTGTAGAATAGTCGGAAATTTGCTTCAAAACTACTGCCTCGCGGAGGTGTCCGGTACGTCACTGTACAGCAGCCCTAACCCCAGGCCAGACACACAGAGCTAAAACAGAGCTCACCCAGCCCTGTAAAAACACTAATCAAAGCCTGCCAAATAGAGGATAGCTATTTAAGTGTTACTTTAGCTTGCTCACAAGCAAGTCTGGATACAGGCTTATACCAGAGCTTGTCCTCTTTGTGAGGAGTGCTGCGTTTGTTCATCTGGATGCTGAATAAAACATCAAAACAAATCCAGCTGCCTGCGAGTCATGACACACACACACACACACACACACACACACACACACACACGTAGACCTAGCTCTTTTCAAAAACACATACACATCGTCTTCGTAAACACAAATGCTAGTGCATCTTTATTTTAGCAGAACTAACACCAAGGTTTGGTTAGGAACTAATTCAGTGACAGGAACACTCAGTGCAAGACAACAGCGCTAACGCAGGTTAGCATCTTTGAGGCTGGCTGTGCATCTGGAGCACATGGGAGCCTACTGGAGCACACACGGGTGTGGCTGTGTCACAACATGTTCACTTCTCAGGACTGGTCTGGTGGAAGTACAGAAATACACTCTTTTATCTTTTTCTGCAGTAAAGCTTTAACACATGCTTCAGACAGGCAACCCAATTCACACTCTGGTCCATGATGACTCACAACATAACAGACTGCCATTCAGTCAGTGATACTGTTTGCCTCTAGTCCAGAATTACAACAAAACCCAGTGGTATACACTGAACAAAAATATAAACGCAACATGTAAAGTGTTGTTCCCATGTTTCATGAGCTGAAATAAAAGATCACAAAAATGTTCCATATGCCAAACCGTTTATTTCTCTCAAATTGTGTGCACAAATTTGTTCACATCCCTGTTAGTGAGCATTTCTCATTTACCAAGACAATCTATCCTCCTGACAGTGGCATATCAAGAAGCTGATTAAACAGCATGATCATTACACAGGTGCACCTTGTGCTAGGGACAATAAAAGGCCACTCTAAAATGTGCATTTTTGTCACAACACAATGCCACAGTTGTATCAAGTTTGGAGGGAGTGTGCAATTGGCATGCTGACTGCAGGAATGTCCACCAGAGCTGTTGCCAGAGAATGTTCATTTCTCAACCATAAGCCGTCTCCAACGTCATTTTAGAGAATTTGGCAATATGTCCAACTGACCTCACAACCGCAGACCATGTGTATGGCGTCGTGTGGGCAAGCGGTTTACTGATGTCAACGTTGTGAAGAGTGTGGTTATGGTATGGGCAGGCAAAAGCTATGGAAAAGGAACACAATTGAATTTTATCGATGGCAATTTGAATGCACAGAAATACCGTGACTAGATCCTGAGGCCCATTTTTTTAAGTGTCTTTGACCAACAGATGCAAATCTGTATTCACAGTCATGTGAAATCCATAGATCAGGGCCTAATGAATTTATTTCAATTGACTGATTTCCTCAAATGAAATGTAACTCAGTAAAATCATAGAAATTACTGCATGTTCCGTTAATATTTTTGTTCAGTATAGATTACCAGACCAAACCATAAAGCCAAGCACCATTACATTGCAGTTAACAGGTCATAACAGATAGCTCTAACATTTAACAGATGGCCAGTCTCCATGTTTCTGAATTGAGTACTCTTGGCATGCCCCCATCCTCAGTTCCAACACTTACCTCCTGCTGCAGCGGCCCCTGTAGGCTGGGGTCCGGGCCCCACGCTGCTCTGTGTTCCCCCAGGCGTTGGGGGAACGGGTCTGGGCCAGGGCTTGGCGGCGGGCAGCCCCTGCCTCAACACCCCAGTGTACTCCACAAACGTCCCGGGGAAGTCGCCCTTCTCTTTGGTCCGCTCGTTGGTGCCGTGCAGCCATCCCTTGGGGCTGTGGTGTTCATCCCCTTCCTGGTAGTCCTTCAGAGAGGCCTTCAGGACCGTCAGGATGTCCCCTGGCTGGAGGCTGATGTCATCACCATGCTCCCGTTTGTACTCGAAGAGTGCGAGGTACTGGAAGCTGCTGTCATTGGCTGTCATGGCGACAGTCACAGGCTCATCGATAGTCCCTCAGGCTTCAACTGAGGTCTGCTGCGTCACTGATTCAAGTCCTCTGTTTTTCTTTGCAAACTTAATTCCAATGCCTTAGCGAGGACTAGTACTTTAGTGTTCACCCAAAAGTCTAGGAGCCCTTGAGTTGAAGAGAATAGTAAAGAATCAGCATTGGGATGATCCCATCCGAGTCATGGTGAGAAACTGCACCATTCACCGAGGAGGAGAAACCAGACAGTGGGTCTGTCCGTCGTCCTCGGTTAGGTACACTTCTGATGTTCCACCCCTCTGTCTGTCTGTCTATCAGTCAGTCAGTCTCAACTCTCCCGTCTGGTGTGTCCAGGGCCTGAGGAGGTCTGAGGTGGGCATGGAGGAGAGACAGAGAAAGACTGGGGGAGGGGGGGGGGGCAGAGGAGGGTAGCACTGAGTAGCACTGTTTCAAAACAGGGTGACCTAGAGCCCTTGATGGGGTTGATGGGGTGTGTCCCTAGACGCCGAGATTCTGAGGTTCTGCAGAGTTGGCAGTGTTCCACAGATAGATGTGGGATCCTCCTACCCAGTGTCCCCTCTGTTCTGTCAGTCAGGTGTTGCAGCACAGTGAACTCAGGACAGGCCACCCTAGCTCCCTCCCACACCTGGATAATATTCATCCACTGCAGAGCAGACAGGCAGGGCATCCAGTCCAGCACTCGCTCTCTCTACTCCAGCAGAATGCCTTAAACACAGGTCCCACTGCAGCCAGCCAGCCCTACCTGGAAACTTCACCAAGTTACATGGTTATAGCCTCCTTATTAGGACATTAAATATGTTGATATAATGATATAACATGCCATATTATTATCATTATATGTTATTATTTGCATCACTACTGACAGGAAGCAATATAAGGATCATTTATAGTAACGCGATACAGAATTTACAGACATGAGAAAAATCGACCATTATTTCAATAGACATATTACATTGTGTGTGGCTAATATTATACATTAGGCCTACATATTATATGATAGCCACACTATAAAATGAAGGCATGGAATCAAACGTGTCACATATAAAATGTGACTGGGCGAATAGGAACTTTAGAGCAACAAGCAAAAACTCGAGTGGTAGCCTTATTTTGTGAAATTGCGGCGTAAACTTACCTTTCAGTGCCGTAGAGCTCTTGCCTTCTATCCGTGCACCGTTGTCCAATTTATGCGACTTGCTTGTTAAAATGCACACGGTATAAAAGACAGACGAATATAAAAGCAGACGTCCATATAGCCCGGTATAAAAATGCGTGGCTGGTCCACACCTCGAGCCAGACCTGCTCCCAATACTCTAGTACAGCGCGTGGTGATGTCAGAGACCACACCCCCGGCGTCTGCGAATTATTCTAGTAGAGAAGGTGCACTACTGCAGTAGGCAATACTTCAACTGAGGTTAATACTGCTTACCGTTGAAACCCTAATTATTATGTTTTATCACATTTAGCATTAGGCCTGTCGTAGTTTACTCACATGTGCGGAATGAACACAGGGTCCAAATCGCGACGGGCGGTCATGTAGGCTAGGATAGTTGGAGCTGCGTCAGAATGATGATAAATTAGCCTATGTAGCCCGCTCATCTGAACTGAATTTTGCGCGCCTCTGGTAAAAACTATCAATCTCACATGGATTGCTTTTAGAGGGGAAAGAACGGCTGATATTTCGGACGGTATGGCAGCAGTGCTGCTATCCTAAATTAATCACAACTGGACCGTTACAAACCGTTCCACTGCCAGGGGCAATCTGCTACGTCATGTGTGCACATTTTCAGTCTCGCTGTAATTTAGGCCACTGTCACAGACATAAATCTGTTGATGGCAGGGCCAGCAAAAAGGAAGTTGTGCCACAATTTGGGCACTCAAATCATCATTAAATCCTCATAAAATCGTAGCCTACCCTATACCCTACTGTAATTGATTGCACACAACACACCATCTAATATGTGATTTGTCATTACAGACCAAATTGTCTTGCAGGTCCAAGTAAACCCACGACTCTTGCATTTGACATGCGACACAAATTGATGTACACATAATAAACTATAGGCCTGTAATTAATAGACTATGAGACTAGAACATAATGCCCATTTAGAACAGTAATATTCACAATAGGCTTGGTAACCTCTCACTGGCTCAGTGACCAAGAGATGGTAGGCTAGGCTGCCACAAATGTAACCGTTTCAATTTCAGTAGGTACACTGAAATGCCTTTCTTGCACATCATATTAACTCAAAATGAATAAACGTTTTGAATAACTAACATTTTTAAAGTTATGTCCCCCCGTCCTTGACTTTTCCTGAATAAGTGTAATACACTATCATTGTTAGAATCTTAATATCACAAATAGCATTTGTGTTATAAGCAGTTTTAAGAGTACATGTCACCCCCCTGACAAGTACAAATCTGTCATTCTGCCCCTGAACAGGCAGTTAACCCACAGTTAACCCACTTAAATAAAGGTGAAATAAAAAATAAAAGACCTGTGCTGTTGATGGCCCATCAAAACTACACCTAAACTATATTGAAACTATAGTAATTACACATATAGTAATAGAGTTAGCCTAAATACAATATTAAATTGATAATAGTCTAATTAGTGAGAATATTATTAATTGTTAAATGGTATATGAAGAATCTGATGAACAGCGCAGCTTGAACAGCGCACCGAGTCACAAGCAGGTAAGACGTTTTGATGTGGATATATGTATATATATATATAGTATCAGAAAGAGCATATTAAACATTTTCCTAATCACATATCCTTTCCTACAACTCATAAAAATGACCCCTTGAGCTCCAAAATCTCACTTTTGGGGGGCAGAATTACTGCTAGGACATTCGCTCCCCATGTGCGATGCATCACTCAAAGCACAATAATATTTTAAAATCCAAATATGCCATTCTGTTCTTTTTAAATACATTTACTTAAATGAATTCCTCGAGGCCTGCCCTTAACAAATGAATAATGCATGATCTTTGTGCTTGTGGTTAATTCATCGATTTTAACACTGGAATTGTGTAGTTTTATTGGTTTTCTTTTGTTGAGCCTACAGTTACATAAACTAATGACAACGCTATTGTGTTCTTTGAAATACATTTGACTTTGTATTCTACTGTTACCTAAGACTTTCTTAAACACGACCAAATGATTATTCTTCCAATAGCATATATGAAATGTATTTATCACACTGTTAGAATGTGTACTTTCTACATACACCTTATTGGCCCGAATGTGGGTCCGAGGAGTCCAGGCTTGTCTGGTGTTAGTCACTGGCATCGGTATGCCAGTCAAAGTTATATTTCCAATTAAATAAAATTCCTAAAACTGATAGGCTCTTTGAATTGACTAGATTTGCATTTGCCTGTTTTCATATCTAATGAGTGACAGATCGAAATTTACTGGGGGGAGGGATGGTCCAAAATAGGGAGGGTTGTGTGATTTTATGGGTGTTTTCTGCCCATATTTCCCTATAAGCAATGGCTTGACTTACTTTTCATATTACCCTAATAAAGGTTACTAACGTTTGTGAAGGTTCGGTATGGTGTGGCTATTATTAAGCTTTTGCTACTTTAGGCCTATGAAATGAAGGCAGTGTCCCCCTCTGCTCCAACTGACACCAACAGTTGAACTTGAGGTGATGAAGTCTGTTTCATGCCTACCAGAGTTACTCCTATAATCTAGCAATATAATGCTTATCTTTTTACAAAATACGATCCTCCTTTTGCATGTCTATATCCGTATAGCAGCCATCTGACATTTTAATTAAAACTTTTTTTTTTACCTTTATTTAACTAGGCAAGTCAGTTAAGAACAAATTCTTATTTTCAATGACGGCCTAGGAACAGTGGGTTAACTGCTTGTTCAGGGGCAGAACGACAGATTTGTCAGCTCGGGGGTGTGAACATGCAACCTTCCGGTTACTAGTCCAACGCTTTAACCACTAGGCTACCCTGCCGCCATAAAGAAATGCATGTCGGTGTTGTGGCATGCCACCGGCATATCTCCTTCTCTGTGGTTAGGCCTATGCTTCTCTTCCCTTATATAGGCTATATACATGAAACAACATATCTCCTTCTCTCTGTGGTTAGGCCTATGCTTCTCTTCCCTTATATAGGCTGTATATATGAAACAACATATCTCCTTCTCTCTGTGGTTAGGCCTATGCTTCTCTTCCCTTATATAGGCTGTATATATGAAACAACATATCTCCTTCTCTCTGTGGTTAGGCCTACGCTTCTCTTCCCTTATATAGGCTGTATATATGAAACAACATATCTCCTTCTCTCTGTGGTTAGGCCTACGCTTCTCTTCCCTTATATAGGCTGTATATATGAAACAACATATCTCCTTCTCTCTGTGGTTAGGCCTATGCTTCTCTTCCCTTATATAGGCTGTATATATGAAACAACATATCTCCTTCTGTCTGTGGTTAGGCCTACGCTTCTCTTCCCTTATATAGGCTATATACATGAAACAACATATCTCCTTCTCTCTGTGATTAGGCCTACGCTTCTCTTCCCTTATATAGGCTATATACATGAAACAACATATCTCCTTCTCTCTGTGGTTAGGCCTACGCTTCTCTTCCCTTATATAGGCTGTATATATGAAACAACATATCTCCTTCTCTCTGTGGTTAGGCCTACGCTTCTCTTCCCTTATATAGGCTGTATATATGAAACAACATATCTCCTTCTGTCTGTGGTTAGGCCTACGCTTCTCTTCCCTTATATAGGCTATTTACATGAAACAACATATCTCCTTCTCTCTGTGGTTAGGCCTATGCTTCTCTTCCCTTATATAGGCTATATACATGAAACAACATATCTCCTTCTCTCTGTGGTTAGGCCTATGCTTCTCTTCCCTTATATAGGCTATATACATGAAACAACATATCTCCTTCTCTCTGTGATTAGGCCTATGCTTCTCTTCCCTTATATAGGCTGTATATATGAAACAACATATCTCCTTCTGTCTGTGGTTAGGCCTACGCTTCTCTTCCCTTATATAGGCTATTTACATGAAACAACATATCTCCTTCTCTCTGTGGTTAGGCCTACGCTTCTCTTCCCTTATATAGGCTATATACATGAAACAACATATCTCCTTCTCTCTGTGGTTAGGCCTATGCTTCTCTTCCCTTATATAGGCTGTATATATGAAACAACATATCTCCTTCTCTCTGTGGTTAGGCCTATGCTTCTCTTCCCTTATATAGGCTGTATACATGAAACAACATATCTCCTTCTCTCTGTGGTTAGGCCTACGCTTCTCTTCCCTTATATAGGCTATTTACATGAAACAACATATCTCCTTCTCTCTGTGGTTAGGCCTACGCTTCTCTTCCCTTATATAGGCTATATACATGAAACAACATATCTCCTTCTCTCTGTGGTTAGGCCTATGCTTCTCTTCCCTTATATAGGCTATATACATGAAACAACATATCTCCTTCTCTCTGTGGTTAGGCCTATGCTTCTCTTCCCTTATATAGGCTGTATACATGAAACAACATATCTCCTTCTCTCTGTGGTTAGGCCTACGCTTCTCTTCCCTTATATAGGCTATTTACATGAAACAACATATCTCCTTCTCTCTGTGGTTAGGCCTATGCTTCTCTTCCCTTATATAGGCTATATACATGAAACAACATATCTCCTTCTCTCTGTGGTTAGGCCTACGCTTCTCTTCCCTTATATAGGCTATTTACATGAAACAACATATCTCCTTCTCTCTGTGGTTAGGCCTATGCTTCTCTTCCCTTATATAGGCTATATACATGAAACAACATGAATGCAGCATGTAAAATGTTGGTCCAAAATTTCCCATACGCACAAAAAGCTTATTTCTCTCAAATGCTGTGCACAAATTTGCTTACATTCCTGTTAGTGAACATTTCTCCTTTGCCAAAATAATCCATCCACATGACAGGTGGGATTAAACAGCATGATCATTACACAGGTGCACCTGGGGACAACAAAAGGTCACTCCAAAAGGTGCAGTTTTGTCACACAACACAATGCCACAGATTTTGAGGGAGCGTGCAATTGGCATGTTGACTGCAGGAATGTCCACCAGACCTGCCAGAGAGTTGAATGTTACTCTTTACCATAAATCGCCTCCAATGCCATTTTAGACGATTTGGCAGTAGGTCCAACTGGCCTCACGTGTAGACCACGTGTAACCACGACAGCCCAGGATCTCTACATCCGGCTTCTTCACCTGCGGGACCATCTGAGACCAGCCACCTGGAAAGCTGATGAAACTAAGGAGTATTTTCTGTCTGTAATAAAGCTCTTTTGTGGTGAAAAACTCATTCTGATTGCCTGGGCCTGACTCCCCAGTGGTTGGGCCTGACTCCCCAGTGGTTGGGCCTGGCTCCCCAGTGGGTGGGCCTATGCCCTCCCAGAGCCACACATGTCTGCGCCCTGGCCCAGTCATGTGAAATCCATAGATTAGGGCGTAATGAATGTATTTCAATTTACTGACACCTAAGCCTATAGGTCCTTGCATGCAACACCCTGATACAATTTGTGCTCAAATCTCTGACAGCTGAACAGTGAGGTGGACAGTTATTATTTTAGGAAAGTAGCCATGTAGCCGATATGCTACACATCGAAACTCAAGGAATAGTGTTTTTGTAATTTGTTATAGGCTGTTTTTAAGGACGCGTAAATGTGGCTCATTTGGCCAACATCCCTGGTTTACTGGGTGTTGGCTGCGCCAGGTTGGATCTGAATGCATATGGCTGTCCATTGAATTTCAAAACAAATCTGTTAAATTAAAATCTTCCCTGATATGTTGTCCAGGGCCAAGTTTTCTGAAAGGAAACTGAAATGTCTTAATGTTTTTAACACCAGTCTCAATGTCAACAGTGAAGAGACGACTCCGGGATGCTGGCCTTCTAGGCAGAGTTGCAAAGAAAAATCCATATCTCAGACTGGCCAATAAAAAGATTAAGATGGGCAAAAGAACACAGACACTGGACAGTGGAACTCTGCCTAGAAGTCCAGCATCCCGGAGTCGTCTCTTCACTGTTGACGTTGAGACTGGTGTTTTGCGGGTACTATTTAATGAAGCTGCCAGTTGAGGACTTGTGAGGCGTCTGTTTCTCAAACTAGACACTCTAATGTACTTGTCCTCTTGATCAGTTGTTCACCAAGGCTTCCCACCCCTCTTTCTATTCTGGTTAAAACCAGTTTGAGCTGTTCTGTGAAGGGAGTAGTACACAGAGATCTTGTACGAGATCTTCAGTTTCTTGGCAATTTCTCGCATGGAATAGCCTTAATTTCTGAGAACAAGAATAGACTGATGAGTTTCAGAAGAAAGTCCTTTGTTTCTGTCCATTTTGATCCTGTAATCGAACCCACAAATGCTGATGCTCCAGATACTCAACTAGTCTAAAGAAGGCCAGTTTTATTGCTTCATTAATCAGGACAACTGTTTTCAGCTGTGCTAACATAATTGCAAAATGGTTTTCTAATGATCAATTAGCCTTTTAAAATGATCAACTTGGATTAGCTAACACAACGTGCCATTGGAACACAGGAGTGATGGTTGCTGATAATGGGCCTCTGCACGCCTATCTAGATATTCCAGCTACAATAGTCATTTAAAACATTTACAATGACTACACTGTATTTCTGATCAATTTGATGTTATTTTAATGGACAAAAAAATGGGCTTTTCTTTCAAAAACAAGGACATTTCTTAGTGACCTCAAACTTTTGAACGGTAGTATAGATGGAATAGATCGCTATGCCACTAAAGGAAATATTTTTGTTCTATGTTCTTTGCCGAACAACATCACTTAATTGAAATTCGTGTTTTCTTTCACAATGCTCTCTATGCACTCATCCATATGCTGTTCTGGTGCAATTCTGAGAAAGTTATTTAAATATGGAAAAAAATGCCTGGAATCTTTCATGATTAAAACCTACAGTCAAACATGGTAATTGAAGATGGTGCAGGGATGAACATTAACATGGAATATACCTCTACAAGAGTATGACTTCAAGTTCTTTACTTTAAATACTTTACATGACCAAACACTAAATCATAAACAACTGCAGCTATTACCAAAGTAGGCCTATACACTGACTATACTGACCAGTTGAGTCCAGGTGAACTATATGATCCCTTATTGATGTGACTTGTTAAATCCACTTCAGTCAGTGTATATGAAGGGGAGGAGACAGGTTAAAGAAGGATTTTAAAGCCTTGAGACAATTGAGATGTGGATTGTGTCATTCAGAGGGTGAATGGGCAAGGCAAAATAGTTAAGTGTCTTTAAACGGGGTATGGTAGTAGGTGCCAGGCGCACCGGATTGTGTCATTGAGGGTGAATGGGCAAGGAAAAATAGTTAAGTGTCTTTAAACGGGGTATGGTAGTAGGTGCCAGGCTCACTGGATTGTGTCATTCAGAGGATGAATGGGCAAGGCAAAATAGTTAAGTGTCTTTAAACGGGGTATGGTAGTAGGTGCCAGGCGCACCGGATTGTGTCATTCAGAGGATGAATGGGCAAGGCAAAATAGTTAAGTGTCTTTAAACGGGGTATGGTAGTAGGTGCCAGGCTCACCGGATTGTGTCATTCAGAGGATGAATGGGCAAGGCAAAATAGTTAAGTGTCTTTAAACGGGGTATGGTAGTAGGTGCCAGGCGCACCGGATTGTGTCATTGAGGGTGAATGGGCAAGGCAAAATAGTTAAGTGTCTTTAAACGGGGTATGGTAGTAGGTGCCAGGCGCACCGGATTGTGTCATTGAGGGTGAATGGGCAAGGCAAAATAGTTAAGTGTCTTTAAACAGGGTATGGTAGTAGGTGCCAGGCGCACCGGATTGTGTCAAGAACTGCAGCGTTGCTTTTTTTTCACTCTTGACAGTTTCCCATGGTACACCACCCAAAACACATCCAGATAATTTGACACAACTGTGGGAAGCATTGGAGTCAACATGGGCCAGCATCCCAGTGGAATGCTTTCGACACCTTGTAGAGTCCATGCCCTGACGAATTGAGTTTGTTTTGAGGGCAAAAACTCAATATTAGGAAGGTGTTCATAATGTTTGGTTTACTCAGCGAATATATACAACATCTGAATATTAAATACCTCCAGCACAGTAAAATGTTGTTGATGTTGTTTGCCTGCACACATTGCACAAGCCTGCAGCCCAGACCTATTTTCCGTCTCACAATCAATTTACCGTGCTGCTGCTTGAGGCACTCAATTATGATCGCCAACTGCACCCAGCGAGACTCAATGCTAGCTACTAGCCTGTTACATTAGCCTACCTCACTGATAGATTGCCATGTGTGTGAGAAAGATATTTTCCCCTTCTGTCCCACCCATTTGTCTCACTCATGAAGAGGGCCCATATCATCAGTATCTGCCATTGGCGGGCCTCACACAATTAGTGTCATAATATACTGTATATCCTTGGGCTGCATGAAAATGCCGATGCCGGAGAGGCAGTGGGGACCTAGTCAGACTCAGGTGGTGTGCATACCATCCACCGCCTCCGAGTACAGTGCATTTGGAAGATATTCAGAACCCTTTCACTTTTCCACATTTTGTTATGTTACAGCCTTATTCTAAAATTGATTACAATTTTTTTTCTCAGCAATCTATACACAATACCCCATAATGACATCACAATACCCCATAATGACATCACAATACCCATAATGACATCACAATACCCCATAATGACATCACAATACCCCATAATGACATCACAATACCCATAATGACAAAGCAAAAACAGGTTTTTAGACATTTTTGCAAATGTATTACAGAAAACCCCCCAGAAATACCTTATTTTCATAAGTATTTAAACCCTTTGCTAAGAGACTCAGGTCCATCCTGTTTCCATTGATCATCTTGAGATGTTTCTACAACTTGATTGGAGTCCACAAGTGGTAAATTCAGTAGATTGGACATAATTTGCACAAACCTATCTATATAAAGACCCACAGTTGACAGTGCATGCCAGAGCAAAAGCCAAGCCATGAGGTCGAAGGAATTGTCCGTAGAGCTCCGAGACAGGATTGTGTCGTGGAACAGATCTGGGGAAGGGTACCAAAAAATGTGTGATGCATTGAAGGTCCCCAAGAACACAGTGGCTTCCATCATTCTTAAATGGAAGAAGTTTGGAACCACCAAGACTCTTCCTAGAGCTGGCCACCCGGCCAAACTGAGCAATCTGGGAGAAGGGCTTTGGTCAGGGAAGTCACCAAGAACCTGACGGTCACTCTGACAGAGCTCCAGAGTTCCTCTGTGGAGGTGGGAGAACCTTCCAAAAGGACAACCATCTCTGCAGCACTCCACCATTCAGGCCTTTATGGTAGAGTGGCCAGACGGAAGCCACTCCTCAGTAAAAGGCCTTTGACAGCCTGCTTGGAGTTTGCCAAAAGGTACCTAAAGGTCTCTCAGACCATGAGAAACAAGATTGTCTGGTCTGATGTAACCAAGATTGAATTTTTTGGCCTGAATGCCAAAACATCTGGAGGAAACCATGCACCGCTCATCACCTGGCCAATACCATCCCTACAGTGAAGCATAGTGGTGGAAGCATCATGCTGTGGGGATGTTTTTCAGAGGCAGAAACTGTGAGATTAGTCAGGATCGAGGGAAAGATCAACAGAGCAAAGTACAGAGAGAGCTTTGATGAAAACCTGCTCCAGAGCACTCAGGAAGTCAGACTGGGGTGAAGGTTCACCTTCCACCGGGACAACGGCCCTAGGCACACAGCCAAGACAATGCAGGAGTGGTTCAGGACAAGTCACTGATTGTCCTTGAGTTGCCCAGCCAGACCCTGGACTTGAACCCTATCAAACGTCTCTGTAGAGACCTGAAAATAGCTGTGTAGAGACACTCCCCATCCAACCTCACAGAGCTTGAGAGGATCTGCAGAGAAGAATGGGAGAAACTCCCCAAATACAGGTGTGCCAAGCTTGTAGAATCATACCCAAGAAGACTCAAGGCTCTAATCACTGCGAAATGTGCTACAACAAAGTTTTTAAAAAACAAACAGTTTTTGCTCTGTCATTATGAGGTATTGTGTGTAAATTGATGAGAAAATAAATACTATTTAATCCATTTTAGAATAAGGCTATAATGTAACAACGTCGGTTGTGCAGACAGGAAGAAAGAACTCTCCAGGAAAAATAGCAGAGGGGTTTGTTTCCTGATTAACACTCATGGTGTGATTGTGGTAACATACATGATCTCACGTCCTTTTCTCCCGATCTGGAATTCCTCACCATTTGCATTTCGTCCTGAGATAATTTTCTTTTGTAATCGTCACTGCCGTGTATATTCCCCCCAAGCCGACACCGCTACTGCTCTCAAGGAACTACACTGGACTATGTGCAAACTGGAAAACACATATCCTGAGGCCGCATTTATTGTAGCTGGGGACTTTAATAAAGGAAATCTAAAGAAAACGCCAACAAAATTCCTCAACACATCTGTGCTACACGTGCAACACGGACCCAGGATCATTGCTAGTCTCCTTTCCTTCTGCTACAAGGCCCTCCCCCACCCTTCCTTCGGCAAATCAGATCACGCCTCCATTCTGCCTTGTGGCGGGCCGGGCCCCGTCAGTTGAACAGTGTTTCCTCCGACACATTGGTTCAGCTGGCTTCCGGGTTAAGAAGGCAGGTGTTAAGAAGCGTGGTTTGGCCGGTCATATTTCGGAGGACGCATGACTCGACCTTCGCCTCTCCCGAGCCCGTTGGGAAGTTGCAACGATGAGACAAGATTGTAAACACAAAATTGGGGAGAGAAAGGGGGTAAAATGACATAAATTATTTAAAAAATATTTACAACAAATGTAAAAAGCCACGAGGTAAAAGACATGTAGGTAGTAGGGGTAGATACATGCTTGTAGGCAGGGGGAAAAGTGACTGGACAGCAGGATAAATAAAAAATAATGATGCTAATAATAGTAGCTGCAGCATATACAGGTGAATGTGTTTGTGCATGTGTGATGGTGTGTTTCTAGGTGTGTGAGTATGTGTGTGTGTGGCGTCAATGTGTATGTATGTGTGTGCATACAGTATGTGTGTGTGCATACAGTGTGTGTGTGTGCATACAGTGTGTGTGTGTGTGCGAGAGCAGTGGTGGAAAAAGTACTCAAATATTATACTTGAGTTAAAAGATACAGAGAAAATGACTCAAGTAAAAGTGAAAGTCACCCAGTAAAATGCTACTTCAGTAAAAGTCTAAAATTATTTGGTTTTAAAAATACATAAGTATCAAAAGTAAAAGTTGAAATAATTTCAAATTCCTTTATATTAAGCAAACCACATGGCACCATTTTATTTTTATTTATTTATTTATGGATAGCCAGGGGCACACTGCAACAATCAGACATCTTAACAAATTAAGCATTTGTGTTTAGTGAGTCCGCCAGATCAGAGGCAGTCAAATTTGACCATTTCCCTGACTTGCTAAGCATTCAAAATGTAATGAGTACTTTTGGGTGTCACGGAAAATATATGGTGTAAAAAGTTATTTTATTTTAAATTATTTTCTTTAGGAATGTAGTGAAGTAAAAGTAAAAGTCATCAAAAATATAAATTGTAAAATAAAGTACAGATACCCCAAAAAATTACTTAAGTAATACTTTAATGCTAAATAATTAATAATTAATCATTGTAAACTGGGGAACCCCGATCAGAAACGATGTCCTCGGGCACCCCGTAGTGCCGGAAGACATGGGTGAACAGAGCCTCCGCAGTCTGTAGGGCCGTAGGGAGACCGGGCAATGGGATAAGACGGCAGGACTTCGAGAACCGATCCACAATGACCAGGATCGTCATGTTCCCCTGAGACAGGGGAAGATCGGTGAGAAAATCCACCGATAGATGGGACCATGGCCGGTGTGGAAGGGGGAGGGGTTGTAACTTCCCTCGTGGTAAGTGCCTAGGAGCCTTACTCTGGGCTCACACCGAACAGGAGGAGGCATAGAATCGCACGTCCTTCACTAAGGTGGGCCACCAGTACTTCCCCCTAAGACCTTGCACTGTCCTCAAAATACCCGTGTGACCTGACGAGGGTAGACTATGAGCCCACCGAATCAATTGATAACGAACAGCGAGCGGCACGTACCTACGACCCTCCGGGCACTGTGGATGTGCAGGTTCCTCCCTTAGCGCCCGCTCGATGTCCGCATCCACCTCCCATACTACCGGTGCTACCAGCCTAGCCGCCGGAATGATGGGAGTAGGATCAATAGACCGGTCCTCAGTGTCGTAGAGGTGGGACAGCGCGTCGGCCTTAGTGTTGATGGGAACCTGGTCGATACGAGATCGTAAAACGAAATCGGGTGAAATACATGGCCCACCTCGCCTGACGAGGATTCAGTCTCCTAGCTGCTCGGATATACTCCAGGTTACGGTGGTCAGTCCAGATGAGAAAAGGGTGCTTAGGCCCCTCAAGCCAGTGTCTCCACACCTTCAGGGCTTTAACCACAGCCAACAACTCCCTGTCCCCCACATCATAGTTTTGCTCAGCCGGCCCGAGCTTCTTTGAAAAAAAGCACAGGGGCGGAGCTTCGGTGGCGTACCCGAGCGCTGTGAGAGCACGGCTCCAACCCAAGCCTCGGATGCGTCCACCTCTACTATGAACGCCAAAGAAGGGTCCGGATGCGCCAACACGGGCGTGTCAGTGAACAGCGCCTTCAAACGACGGAAAGCTCCGTCCGCCTCTGCTGACCACTGCAAACGCACCGACCCCCCCTTCAGCAGTGAGGTAATAGGAGCCGCTACCTGGCCAAAACCCCGTATAAACCTCCGGTAGTAATTGGCAAACCCTAAGAACCGCTGCACCTCTTTTACCGTGGTCGGAGTCGGCCAATTACGCACGGCCGAAACTCGAGGAGACGGGTGACATGGAGGGCCGAATGTATCCCTGTCCCAGAGCTTCCGTGACATATGTCTCCATAGCCAACGTCTCCTCCTGTGACAAAGGATACATGTGACTCCTGGGCAGTGCAGCGTTTACCTGGAGGTTTATCACGCAATCCCCCTGTCGATGGGGTGGTAATTGGGTCGCCTTCTTTTTACTGAAGGCAATACTCAGTGGGAATGCGCACGGTGGAAACCTGGTCTGGACTCTCCACCGTTGTCGCACCGATGGAAACTCCTACACACCTGCCTGAACACTCATCAGACCACCCCTGGAGAGCTCCCTGTCTCCACGAAATTTTAGGATTGTGAATTGCCAGCCAGGGAATCCCCAACACCACCGGAAACGCAGGTGAATCGATAAGAACAGACTAATCTGCTCCTTATGATCCCTTCGCGTAATCATCTCCAGAGGAATCGTGGCCTCCCTGACCAGCCCTGACCCTAACGGTCGACTATCTAAGGAGTGCACGGGGAAGGGGGGGTCTACCTTAACTAACGGAATCCTCAACCTCTGGGCGAGTCCGCGATCTATAAAGTTCCCCGCTGCGCCTGAATCGACTAGCGCATAATGCTGGAGAGAGGGAGAAAACTTAAGGAAACAAATTAATAAAAACATATGACCAACAGGAAGCTCTGGGAGAGTGTGGTGCTGACTCACCTGGGGTGACCGAGGAGTGTTCTGCCTGCCCTCTCGACTCCCAGATGGACTCCTCCAGCACCAACTGGAAGTGTGCGACCACAGCTGGTACAGGAGGAGGGGCGAGGGGTCCTCCTCTGGTCTCCCTAGATGCAGCCCCCCCTAGCTCCATCGGTATGGGAGCGGGAGGGCCAGGAGGTGGAACAGACAGGACCCTTTCAGAATGTCCGCGAGCAGCCAGCAGATGGTCTAGCCGGATCGACATGTCTATGAGCTCGTCCAGGCTGAGCGTATTGTCCCGACAAGCCAGCTCCCTGCGGACGTCCTCTCTCAGGCTACACCTGTAATGATCTATCAGGGCCCTGTCGTTCCACCCCGCTCCAGCGGCCAAGGTCCGGAATTCCAGCTCGAAGTCCTGCGCGCTCCTCGTCTCCTGCCTGAGATGAAACAACCTCTCACCCGCCGCTCGGCCCTCCGGAGGGTGATCGAACATGGCCCGGAAACGGTGGGTGAACTCCGGGTAGCGACCCCTCGCCGAGTCGTGCCCGTTCCAGATGGCATTGGCCCACTCCAGGGCTCTACCCGGCAGGCAAGAGACGAGGACACTCACGCTCTCCTCATCCGAGGGAGCCGGCCGAACGGTGGCCAGGTAGAGACCTAGTTGAAGCAGGAATCCTTGGCACCCCGCCGCCTCTCCATCGTACTCCCTCGGAGGCGTGATGCGCAGAGTGCTGGCACTGGATCCCGCTGGAGGAGATGGTAGTGTTGCCGGTGGGAGGGTTGGAAGAGTAGTAGGGAGACCACTCCTCTCTCAGCGGTCCATCCTCTCCATCATCTGATCCATCGCTGATCCGATGCGATGGAGGATGGACGTGTGATGAAGGACTCTCTCCTCCATCGTGGGGAGAGGGGTGGTTGCTGCTCCTGCTGACTCCATATTTATGGTGTGGACTTCTGTAACGCTTGAAGAGTGATGGGTGTGGAGTTAGGTGCGGAGAGCAAAAGATTCGAGGGAAAAACGCTTTAATGTCCCAAAAAAACAGGAACACGTACAAATGGGTGAAGCCAAAACACAGGCGCAAACACAACCCAAGGACCACTGGCAAATAACCCAGACAGCGAAAACCCAACAATAAACAATACACCTCTTACGTACATAGCAACAAGCCCACACAAACACAAGCGGGCCAAATGAACTTAAATAATACCCACCCAAAAACCCCAACAAGGAACAGGTGAAAACAATTAGACAAAACCAAACGAAAAAGAAAAGGGATCGGTGGCAGCTAGTAGACCGGCGACTACGACCGCCGAGCGCCACCCGAACAAGAAGGGGAGCCACAATCGGTGATGTTCGTGACACATCCAGTTTTCAGGCATTTTCTCTTTTTCCATTGAAAACCGGATGCTTCCGGTTTCTTACGACCACGCTGAGGGTGCAGAGAATCAGAGTAGAACTATAATTACTCCATTGTGTGCTCTTTCACAGTGCATCAAAGCAGCAACCCACCTCAGTCCTAAAACAGGCCCACCCTGAACCCCAACCCCTACACCACAACCCTTCCCCTGATAACCAACCACAGCCAGACCCTTTGCATCACATGGAGGACACCAGATGTATTGAGGAACCACATCTGTTCATAGCCCCCCCTCTGGCTGACTAGCTCTCACGATATGAAGCCTGACGGTACTAAAGCTAGTTTCTTTAATCAGCTCAGTCAGAAGAACCACCGCACAGCTTCAGAGGCCTGTGTGCGTAAAACCACTGTCACTGTGGCAACTGCGAAAGGTCAGGCGGTGTGGAGTCGGAGTGTCACATTCACTCTGGTGTCTCCTGCACTGTCTGTGGCCATTCACACTGGAGACATCTGTGTATCCTGTCTGTATATACCATAATAACCTTGTCCTGTCTGTATGTATGAGGGTACTGTATATATCATAATAACCTTGTCCTGTCTGTATGTATGAGGGTACTGTATATACCATAATAACCTTGTACTGTCTGTATGTAAGAGGGTACTGTATATACCATAATATCCTTGTCCTGTCTGTATGTATGAGGGTACTGTATATACCATAATATCCTTGTCCTGTCTGTGTGTATGAGGGTACTGTATATACCATAATAACCTTGTCCTGTCTGTGTGTATGAGGGTACTGTATATACCATAATATCCTTGTCCTGTCTGTGTGTATTAGGGTACTGTATATACCATAATATCCTTGTCCTGTCTGTGTGTATGAGGGTACTGTATATACCATAATATCCTTGTCCTGTCTGTGTGTATGAGGGTACTGTATATACCATAATATCCTTGTCCTGTCTGTGTGTATGAGGGTACTGTATATACCATAATAACCTTGTCCTGTCTGTGTGTATGAGGGTACTGTATATAACATAATATCCTTGTCCTGTCTGTGTGTATGAGGGTACTGTATATACCATAATAACCTTGTCCTGTCTGTGTGTATGAGGGTACTGTATATAACATAATAACCTTGTCCTGTCTGTGTGTATGAGGGTACTGTATATAACATAATAACCTTGTCCTGTCTGTGTGTATGAGGGTACTGTATATAACATAATAACCTTGTCCTGTCTGTGTGTATGAGGGTACTGTATATACCATAATATCCTTGTCCTGTCTGTGTGTATGAGGGTACTGTATATAACATAATAACCTTGTCCTGTCTGTGTGTATTAGGGTACTGTATATAACATAATAACCTTGTCCTGTCTGTGTGTATGAGGGTACTGTATATACCATAATATCCTTGTCCTGTCTGTGTGTATGAGGGTACTGTATATACCATAATATCCTTGTCCTGTCTGTGTGTATGAGGGTACTGTATATACCATAATATCCTTGTCCTGTCTGTGTGTATGAGGGTACTGTATATACCATAATATCCTTGTCCTGTCTGTGTGTATGAGGGTACTGTATATAACATAATAACCTTGTCCTGTCTGTGTGTATGAGGGTACTGTATATACCATAATATCCTTGTCCTGTCTGTGTGTATGAGGGTACTGTATATACCATAATATCCTTGTCCTGTCTGTGTGTATGAGGGTACTGTATATAACATAATAACCTTGTCCTGTCTGTGTGTATGAGGGTACTGTATATAACATAATAACCTTGTCCTGTCTGTGTGTATGAGGGTACTGTATATACCATAATATCCTTGTCCTGTCTGTGTGTATGAGGGTACTGTATATACCATAATAACCTTGTCCTGTCTGTGTGTATGAGGGTACTGTATATACCATAATATCCTTGTCCTGTCTGTGTGTATGAGGGTACTGTATATACCATAATATCCTTGTCCTGTCTGTGTGTATTAGGGTACTGTATATACCATAATAACCTTGTCCTGTCTGTGTGTATGAGGGTACTGTATATACCATAATAACCTTGTCCTGTCTGTGTGTATGAGGGTACTGTATATAACATAATAACCTTGTCCTGTCTGTGTGTATGAGGGTACTGTATATACCATAATAACCTTGTCCTGTCTGTGTGTATGAGGGTACTGTATATACCATAATAACCTTGTCCTGTCTGTATGTATGAGGGTACTGTATATAACATAATAACCTTGTCCTGTCTGTGTGTATGAGGGTACTGTATATACCATAATAACCTTGTCCTGTCTGTGTGTATGAGGGTACTGTATATACCATAATAACCTTGTCCTGTCTGTATGTATGAGGGTACTGTATATAACATAATAACCTTGTCCTGTCTGTGTGTATGAGGGTACTGTATATACCATAATAACCTTGTCCTGTCTGTGTGTATGAGGGTACTGTATATACCATAATAACCTTGTCCTGTCTGTGTGTATGAGGGTACTGTATATACCATAATAACCTTGTCCTGTCTGTGTGTATGAGGGTACTGTATATACCATAATAACCTTGTCCTGTCTGTGTGTATGAGGGTACTGTATATACCATAATAACCTTGTCCTGTCTGTGTGTATGAGGGTACTGTATATACCATAATAACCTTGTCCTGTCTGTGTGTATGAGGGTACTGTATATACCATAATAACCTTGTCCTGTCTGTATGTATGAGGGTACTGTATATAACATAATAACCTTGTCCTGTCTGTGTGTATGAGGGTACTGTATATACCATAATAACCTTGTCCTGTCTGTGTGTATGAGGGTACTGTATATACCATAATATCCTTGTCCTGTCTGTGTGTATGAGGGTACTGTATATACCATAATAACCTTGTCCTGTCTGTGTGTATGAGGGTACTGTATATACCATAATATCCTTGTCCTGTCTGTGTGTATGAGGGTACTGTATATACCATAATATCCTTGTCCTGTCTGTATGTACAAGGGTACTGTAAACCATAACTAACCTGGATGAGCTGTCTGTGTGTATGAGGAATGACTGTCTGGATGAACGTTTAATAACCTTGTCCTGTCTGTGTGTATGAGGGGGTTACTGGCTGTCTGGATGACCATAAGCGGGGTAACCTTGTCCTGTCTGTGAGCGTATGAGGGTATGGCTGTCTGGATGAACGTAATAACCTTGTCCTGTCTGTATGTATGAGGGTACTGTATATACCATAAGGAATGGCTTGTCCTGTCTGTGTGTATGAGGGAATGGCTGTCTGGATACCATAATAACCTTGTCCTGTCTGTATGTACAAGTGTACTAAACAAGGAACTGTCTGGATGAGCGTTTCATACAGCGGGGTTACCCAGAGGAATGGCTGTCTGGATGAGCGTTTCATACAGCGGGGTTACCCAGAGGAATGACTGTCTGGATGAGCGTTTCATACAGCGGGGTTACCCAGAGGAATGACTGTCTGGATGAGCGTTTCATACAGCGGGGTTACCCAGAGGAATGACTGCAAGACGCAAGGAATCTTTATAAAAATATGACCAAGGATGACAGCTTCACGCCCAAACTATCCCGCCCTCCTGACCAATGCATTCAATGCTTCCTCCAGTACTCCCCACTTGGTAAACAGGGTAAACAGTTCAACCACGTCATTAAAAACCACTGGCACATCTTGAGCACTGATCTACAACTGGAAAACAAGTTGAATTAAAGAATCCCCGCGGATAGTCTTCAGACACGCCCCCAACATCAGTCAAATGGTGGTGAGGTCTGATCTTCCACCAGCGCCACGCAGTACCTTCCTAGACAATGTGGCAGACGGTAATTATAGATGTGGCCGATGTACATAGCGTAACTTCACAAACAAATCACAGTCTAATGTCCATTGATCTTGTTTCTTGGCCCAACCAAGCAAGTCTCTTCTTCTTATTGGTGTCCTTTTAGTAGTGGTTTCTTTGTAGCAATTCGACCGTGAAGGCCTGATTCACGCAGTTGATGTTGAGATGTGTCTGTTACTTGAACTCTGTGAAACATTTATTTGGGCTGCAATCTGATGTGCAGTTAACTCTAATGAGCTTATCCTATGCAGCAGAAGTAACTCTGGGTCTTCCTTTCCTGTGGTGGTCCTCGTGAGAGCCAGTTTTATCATAGCACTTCATGGTTTTTGTGACTGCACTTAAAGAAACTTTCAAAGTTCTTGACATTTTCTGCATTGACGGACCTTCATGTCTTAAAGTAATGATGGACTGTCATTTATCTTTGCTTATTTGAGCTGTTCTTGCCAAAATATGGACTTGGTATTTTACCAAATAGGGCCATATTCTGTGTACCACCACTACCTTGTCACAACAACAACTGATTGGCTCAAATTCATTAAGAAGGAAAGACATTCCACAAATACACTTTTAACAAGACACACTTGTTAAATGATATGCATTCCAGGTGACTACCTCATGAAGCTGGTTGAGAGAATGCCAATAGTGTGCAAAGCTGTCATTAAGGCAAAGGGTGGCTACTTTGAAGAATCTAAAATGTATTTTGATTTGTTTAACCCTTTTTTGGTTACTAGATGATTCCATGTGTTATTTCATAGTGTTGATGTCTTCACTATTATTCTACAATGTAGAAAATAGTAAATATAAAGAAAAACCCTTGAATGTGTAGGTGCGTCCAAATTTTTGAATGGTACTGTATATGTATACTTGCTAACATGTACATTTACACAGACTCTCAAAACCATATTCACACACACACCTAATTTATATAACACCTCCATGTACTGGCAGAGAGATGTGCTCTGCTGAGTAGGGTGTCAAGGGCTCATTGGTGGGCCACGCACGTGTGTCTGAGCTAGAGCACTGCCTGTCGCCCCCCAACGCCTGGAGAACCAGGGAGATAAGGACGGCCATGTTGTCAATTCAATTACGCCTGAATTACTTCTGGGAACATTTGTTTTTCTAATCACAGGAAAACCTGTGTCTTGAATTTGAGGAAGGGGTGGGACATTTTTATTGGCACCCTTTATAAATGATGAGACAAAAGACAAATAATACAAGTACTCAGCTATATTGCATGCTCCAAAAAAATAGGAAATTATATTACTTTATATTAGGTTCATTTGCTCAGAGAAAAATATTTATTTTAATAGGTAATAATAAAAAGATAGGTGTCAAAATGATTGGCAACCCTGTTTTCAATACCTCGTGCACCCTACCCTTGAGAGGATAACAGCACTGAGCCTTTTTCTATAATGTTTTATGAGATTGAAGAACACATTGGGAGGGATGTTAGACAAAAGCTCTTTCTCTGAGCAGTTGTATTAGTATAAACATAATAAAACATTTAAAAAACGATCCACATATTTGTATTTTCTTTGCTGTTTTATCTGCTCCTATTTTGTTTCCATGAGACCGATTTTGAATGATCCTACAGTACATATATTAAATCACACAGGAATAGCATAGCATCCTCACTGGTGGCTTCTATACAGAACTACCTCCACAGTCCTCTCTCTGTATGGACTATAGGATTCAACATAAGGTGGGAGGTTAATAAACTTGTTCACATTAGACAAGGTGATTGCTTTAAATTGCTTCAGATACTGTAAGATCCACCTACAGTGCTTTCAGAAAGTGTTCACACCCCTTGACTTTTTCCACATGTTGTTGTGTTACAGCCTGTCACGACTTCTACCGAAGGTAACTCCTCTCCCTGTTCGGGCTGCGCTCGGGGTCGCCGGTTTACTAGCCGCTACCGATCCCTTTTTCTTTTTCTGGTTGTTTTGTCTGTGTTCCTTTTCACACCTGGTTTTCAATTGCTTTGATTTCTGTGGGTATATAGGGCACCTGTTACCTGCCGTAATTCGTGCAGGATTAGACTTGTGTGTATTGCGCTCGATTGTATTTGATGTTTGTTGTTTTTTCGCTATTACGCACGTGTATGTAAAGTGTCAGAACTGTGTTTGTTCCTCCGTGCGTTTGTACGACTTTCTGAGTATTCGAGAGCGTAGTTTTGGGATTTTGTCTGTGCCGTTTTGTGTTGGTGGACTATATTATTAAACACGCTTCTCAGACATCCCTGCTCTCCTGCGCCTGACTCCTACACCTCCTACACCAAGACGCATGTTATCACACAGCCTGAATTTAAAATGGATTCCATTTAGATTGTGTGTCACTGGTCTATTACACACAATACCCCATAATGTCAAAGTGGAACTATGTTTTCTGAATTTTTTGCAAATTAATAAAAAATGAGAAGCTGAAATGCCTTGAGTTAACAACTTTGTTATGGCAAACCTAAATACATTTGCTTAAAAGCTTTTGCTTAACAAGTCACATAGTAAGTTGCATGGACTCACTCCGTGTGCTCATCTCTGTACCCCACACATACAATTATCTGTAAGGTCCCTCTGTCAAGCAGTGAATTTCAACAACAGATTCAACCACAAAGACCAGGGAGGTTTTCCAATGCCTCGTAAAGAAGGGAACCTATTAGTAGATGGGTAAAGAAAAAGCAGACAATTTGAGTATGGTAAAGTTATTCATTACATTTTGGAGGTGTATCAATACACCCACCCAGTCACTACAAAGATACAGGCGTCCTTCTTAACTCAGTAGCCGGAAACGAAGGAAACCACTCAGGGATTTCACCATGAGGCCAATGGTGACTTTAAAACAGTTACAGAGTGTAATGGCTGTGATAGGAGAAAACTGAGGATGGATCAACAACATTGTAGAGACTCCACAATACTAACCTTAATGACAGAGTGAAAAGAAGGAAGCCTGTACAGAATACAAATATTCCAAAACATGCATCCTGTTTGCAATAAGACACTAAAGGAAAATTGCAAAAAATGTGGCAAAGAAATTAACTTTATGTCCTGAATACAAATTGTTATGTTTGGGGCAAATCCAACACAACACATCAATGAGTACCACTCTTCATATTTTCAAACATGGTGGTGGCTGCATCATGTTATGAGTATGCTTGTCATCGGTTAGGACTAAGGAGTTTTTTTGAAGGGAATACAAATAAACTGAATAGAGCTAAGCAAAGGTAAAATCCTAGAGGAAAACCTGGTTCATTATGCTTTCCAACAGACACTGGGAGACAAATTCACCTTTCAGCAGGACAAAAACCTAAAACACATGGCCAAATATACGCTGGAGTTGCTTACCAAGGCGACATTGAATGTTGCTGAGTGGCCTTGTCAGCTCGGGGCGGCAGGGTAGCCTAGTGTGTTACTAGTGTTGGACTAGTAACCGAAAGGTTGCAAGTTCAAATCCCCAAGCTGACAAGGTAAAAATATGTCGTTCTGTCTCTGAACAGGCAGTTAACCCACTGTTCCAAGGCTGTCATTAATAATTTGTTCTTAACTGACTTGCCTAGTTAAATAAATAAAAATAGTTTCAGTTTTGGTTGTGTTCTATGATGGTTCAAAGAGAGGGGTGTTGGGAAGAGTAGGCAGGGTTTGGGGGGTACAGATAGGCAGATACAGATACAGATAGACCTAGCAGGACAGTGTAGGATCAACAGAAATGGTTCATAAAAAAGCCTGGTGACATGTTGGTGCCTGCTGTATTACAGTACAGCCCATTTGATCTTACACTCTTAGAAAAAAGGGTTCCAAAAGGGTACTGCGGCTGTCCCCATAGGAGGTACGACCCTTTTTGGTTCCAGGTATAACTATTTTGGGTGCCATTAAGAACCCTCTGTGGAAAGGGTTCTACATGGAACACAAAAGGGTTCTACCTGGAACCAAAATGATTCTGCCTGGAACCCAGAAGGGTTCTACTTGGAACTTAACCTGTTGCGACGAGCAATCCCGTATCTGGGATCCTATTTATAGCCTCAAGCTCATTACCATAACGCAACGTTAACTATTCATGAAAATCGCAAATGAAATGAAATAAATATATTTGCTCTCAAGCTTAGCCTTTTGTTAATAACACTGTCATCTCAGATTTTCAAAATATGCTTTTGAACCATAGCTAAACAAGCATTTGTATAAGAGTATTGATGGCTAGCATACCATTAAGCCTAGCATTCAGCAGGCAGCATTTTCACAAAAACAAGAAAAGCATTCAAATAAAATCATTTACCTTTGAAGAACTTCAGATTTTTTCAATGAGGAGACTCTCAGTTAGATAGCAAATGTTCAGTTTTTCCAAAAAGATTATTTGTGTAGGACAAATCGCTCCGTTTTGTTCACCACGTTTGGGTAAGAAAAAAACAGAAAATTAAGTCATTACAACGCAAACTTTTTTCCAAATTAACTCCATAATATCGACAGAAACATGGCAAGCGTTGTTTAGAATCAAACCTCAAGGTGTTTTTCACATATGTATCGACGATAAATCATTCGTGGCAGTTTGGTTTCTCTTCTGAAGAAAATGGAACGAGCATGGACCTGGAGATTATGGTCAATCTTCCAATGATATGCCTACAAATACGTCACAATGCTGCAGACACCTTGGGGAAACGACAGAAAGTGCAGGCTCATTCCTGGCGCATTCACAGCCATATAAGGAGACATTGGAACACAGGGCATTCAAACTCTGGACCATTTCCTGTATGAAATTTCATCTTGGTTTCGCCTGTAGCATTAGTTCTGGGGCACTCACAGATAATATCTTTGCAGTTTTGGAAATGTCAGAGTTTTTTCTTTCCAAAGCTGTCAATTACATGCATAGTCGAGCATCTTTTCGTGACAAAATATCTTGTTTAAAACGGGAATGTTTTTTATCCAAAAATTAAAAGAGCGCCCCCTATCTCGAAGAAAGGAGTCTACCTGGAACCAAAAGGGGTTCTTTAAAGGGTTCTCCTATGGTTCTAGATGGTACCTTTTTCCAAGAGTGTGCCATACATCCTGCCACTACACACAAAATGACAAAATCCCTTGTGCACAACACTTAGAATAAAATGAAGTCATTAGAATAAGACTCCTGAGAAAGAGCAGAATCTGAATGTGGTTAGCAGTGTGCATGTTTAGAAGGAGGAAGAGAGTGACATGGAGAACATGAAAGCAGGGCAGGCAAGGTCAGAATAAGGGCTAGGGTGGTGTTCCTCTCCCCCGCCCATTAGGAACATATGTTTCCCCAGCATGGGACAGGACTGAGTCTGGCAGACTGTGTCTGGTGCTGGGAGTTAAGACTTTAGACTAGAGAGACGCTCTATTACCTCTATATTGCACTTCTTCTGACCAGGGCCCATGGGGTAGTGCAATAGTAGTGCACTATATACAGTAGGGAATAGGGTGCCATTTTAGACGTGAGTCTAGGACTGACTGTTGAGTGGGGAGTAGTTCTCTCCTTTTAAAAGATCATTCATTTGTATTTATTTTCAGTAATACCAATTAGACATTTAAAAAAACAATACTTACTACTGGGCAAATCAAATTCATAGATTTAAAAAGGAACTCTTTACATTGCATCAACTTGCTACCCAAGGTTTTTACTTGTAATATATAGTTAGATGCACTAAAGAGCAACGAGGTCTACATATTGAAGATGAGCATGCTCATCCCCAGATCATTTTTTTCGCGTCTGTTTTTCAAAGGATAAAGCTAAGAACATGAACATCTTCATAGTTAAGAACCCCATAACAATATGGAATCAAATGAAACGGATTCTACAAGAACCAATATCACTCCCTAAAAACACAACCTTATGGAAAAATACTTGGATAGCTTTCAGAATTCACTAATAAATTGGTCCACATGGAAAACTAAAGGCATAGAAACTGTAAATGACTTGGTAACAGGAATAACATTTATTTCCATGACGGAATTGAAAAGCAATTTTGGACTGACCAATGTAGATATTTTCAAATACTTGCAACTTAAAAGTTACATATCACGAAATTGTGATTTGAAATCTTTTGGACATCAGAAAAACCTTGATGGAATCTTATTTGAGTCAGATAAGGATGTTCATATGAAAGGTAAAATATACAAAGCTTTGCAGAGACCATATCCAACTGACAATCTCTTAGAAAAATATATAAACTGTGTTGGCAGAAGATGGAGGGAATGTTGAAGCATAACTAAATAAATGACAGTTAACGACAATGTACGCTTAATCTGGTATAAACAAATGTACGCTTAATCTGGTATAAACAAATGTACGCTTAATCTGGTATAAACAAATGTACGCTTAATCTGGTATAAACAAATGTACACTTAATCTGGTATAAACAAATGTACGCTTAATCTGGTATATACAAATGTACGCTTAATCTGGTATAAACAAATGTACGCTTAATCTGGTATAAACAAATGTACGCTTAATCTGGTATAAACAAATGTACGCTTAATCTGGTATAAACAAATGTACGCTTAATCTGGTATAAACAAATGTACGCTTAATCTGGTATAAACAAATGTACGCTTAATCTGGTATAAACAAATGTACGCTTAATCTGGTATAAACAAATGTACGCTTAATCTGGTATAAACAAATGTACGCTTTATCTGGTATAAACAAATGTACGCTTCATCTGGTATAAACAAATGTACGCTTAATCTGGTATATACAAATGTACGCTTAATCTGGTATAAACAAATGTACGCTTCATCTGGTATAAACAAATGTACGCTTCATCTGGTATATACAAATGTACGCTTAATCTGGTATAAACAAATGTACGCTTCATCTGGTATAAACAAATGTACGCTTCATCTGGTATAAACAAATGTACGCTTCATCTGGTATAAACAAATGTACGCTTCATCTGGTATAAACAAATGTATAGAACGTATTATACAAGAGACAAAATGCACAAGTTCTACAGCACAACAGTAGAGTTTATGTCTTAAGTGTAAAACTCAAAATGACTCAATATTCCATACTTGAAAGTCCAGAAGTTATGGGAGGAGCTAGAACGTTGGCTGTCAGAAGTATTACAATGTAGACTTACTTTTAATCCGTCTGCATTCAGGACATGTCATATGGGGGTGTAGTGAGTGACCCAATGGGCTGGACGATTCTCATCTCACCACTCATCTTGAAAAAACTTACACTAAAAACTTGGAAATCAATCAAATTGGAAAAATAAAAGGATTTATTACTGAAACAGTGAAATATCACAGACCGAGAAAAACAAATTGGTACAATTTAAGAGCATGTGGCAAATAATAATGCAGGCACTAGGGATGGGGGTGTGGCCAGGCACTAGGGATGGGGGTGTGGCCAGGCACTAGGGATGGGGATGTGGCCAGGCACTAGGGATGGGGGTGTGGCCAGGCACTAGGGATGGGGGTGTGGCCAGGCACTAGGGATGGGGGTGTGGCCAGGCACTAGGGATGGGGGTGTGGACAGGCACTAGGGATGGGGGTGGGGTGTGGCCAGGCACTAGGGATGGGGGTGTGGCCAGGCACTAGGGATGGGGGTGTGGCCAGGCACTAGGGATGGGGGTGTGGCCAGGCACTAGTGATGGGGGTGTGGCCAGGCACTTGGGATGGGGGTGTGGCCAGGCACTAGGGATGGGGGTGTGGTCAGGCACTAGGGATGGGGGTGTGGTCAGGCACTAGGGATGGGGGTGTGGCCAGGCACTAGGGATGGGGGTGTGGCCAGGCACTAGGGATGGGGGTGTGGTCAGGCACTAGGGATGGGGGTGTGGCCAGGCACTAGGGATGGGGGTGTGGCCAGGCACTAGGGATGGGGGTGTGGTCAGGCACTAGGGATGGGGGTGTGGCCAGGCACTAGGGATGGGGGTGGGGCCAGGCACTAGGGATGGGGGTGTGGTCAGGCACTAGGGATTGGGGTGTGGCCAGGCACTAGGGATGGGGGTGTGGGCCAGGCACTAGGGATGGGGGTGTGGCCAGGCACTAGGGATGGGGGTGTGGCCAGGCACTAGGGATGGGGGTGTGGTCAGGCACTAGGGATGGGGGTGTGGTCAGGCACTAGGGATGGGGGTGTGAGCATGCAGGTCTGGGCAGAGGAGATGCAGTCGTTGTTGGTGTGCATCTGTATGTTGTTGTTTGTGTATGAATAACCTTGTACCATCATACTGTTGAATTATATGCAACACGCCCCGATCAACATCGACGGGACTGCAGTGGAAAGAGTCAGCGGCTTCAGGTTCCTGGGAGTAAACATCACCGAGAACCTCACATTAACCAACAACACCACCGCCCTGGTCAAGGAGATGCAACAGCGTCTCTACTTTCTCAGACATCTGAAGAAATTCTGCATGCCACACCGGGTCCTCTCCAAATTCTACCAAGGCACCATCGAGAGCTTCCTGACCGGCTGCATCACGGCTTAGTACGGAAACTCCCTAACCACAAGGCCCTCCAGCGGGTGGTGAAGACGGTCCAGTACATCACTGACCCCCCCTCCAGTCCCTTCTAACTGCTCCCCAGGTCGTTTCTGTAAATGACAATATGTTCTCAGTCAACTTACCTGGTAAAATAAGGGTCAAATAAATCAAATAAAAATCTACTTCAAGCGGTGCTTGCGGAATCCTCACTCGGTTACCATCTGGCAGAGCATAGGGTCCCAGACATTCAGGCTCAGAGATTTTTACCCACAAGCCATCAGACTACTGAACTCTTAAACCGGTACTGACCTCCGGCACAACAACAGTCTCCTGCACTGACACCCTGCACCTTATCACATATACATTCACTCACAAACGCCCACACATAGGCTCAACTACACACACACACACACACACACACACACACACACACACACACACACACACACACACACACACACACACACACACACACACACACACACACACACACACACACACACACACACACACAAACAAAACAAACCCTACACATACACCCTATACACACACCCCACATACACACCCTACACACCCTACACACACACCTACACATTCACCCTACACACAAACCTACACACCCTACACACACCCTACACACACCCTACACACACCCTACACACACACCCTACACATACACACCCTACACACGCACCCTACACACACTCCCTACACACACGCACCCTACACACACGCACCCTACACACACCCCTACACATTCACCCTACACACACACTCCATGACTGCTGCTACTGGACTATTCATATTACTACAAAATGTCTATTTATTATTGCACAATCTATTAAAACATATCACGGCATGGGTAAATATCCTACTTTATAAAATACCTACTTTAATTCAATTGATTGCCTCCTTGTACTATACACTCTTACAAAAAAGGGTCCCAAAACGGTCATTCGGCTGTCCCCATAGGAAAAACCTTCTTTTTAACCCAAAAGGGTTCTACCTGGAACCAAAACATGGTTCTTCAAAAGGTTCTCCTATGGGGACAGCCAAAGAACCCTTTTAAGTTCTACATAGCATCTTTTTTTCTAAGAGTGTATTTTTGCTAAATGTTTATCCTATTTCTTATTCATTGAGTTTTTATTTTTGTGTACTCTTTTATTCACTTAATGACCTCCCTATTGTTGTTGTGTTGTCGGTAGGTGAGCCTGTAAGCATTTCACTGCACTCTGTACTCCATGTACAGTACATCACGTGTATATAACTAGTAAACAAACTTGAACTTGAATTTACAAACGTACTGAACTGAAAAATACTGTACAGTCGTACACACAAACGCAGCAGGCAGCCTCAAGGTTAGAGCCTTGGGCCAGTAACCGAAAGGCTGCTGGTTCGAATCCTGGAGCCGACAAGGTGAAAATACACTGTATGTGCCCTTGAGCAAGGCACTTAACCCCAATTTATTCAGGGATGCTGTAAATAATGGTTGTGACCCCATTATCAGGGGAAATAAGGATATGGAGAAAAAAAAACATTTCCAATTCACACTTGTTCACGTGTGAAATAGGACAAATATAAGTACCTACATAATGATATATTATCTTCCCCTTCTCACTCTGCCATCTTTAACATGTTCCCCTGTGAGGTGAGAGGACAGGATGATTACGCTTCAATGATGTGACCATATTATCTCAGTGTCCAGTCTGTCACTCTCCCAGCAATGACCCACTTACTGCTTGTAACTCTCTCTCTCTGCACTACTTTACAATCTCTATGTGTGCGTGGACTCTCCCCCTGAGCGTTAGCAGCTCACTGAGGTGTGTCATTAAAATGTCTTTATGGCTTCGACATTTATTGTTTTCCTCTTTAGAACATTCCAGATGCACATGATTCATCTTTCACCATCCACACTGACAGACACCAGCCTGGAGGCTGCTGGAGCATCTAACTAGGGCCTTTCACACACACACACATACACACACACACGCTCACACACGCTCACACACACACACACGCTCACACACACACACACACACACACACACACACACACACACACACACACACACGCTCACACACACACACACACACACACACACACACACACACACACACACACACACACACACACACACACACACACACACACACACACACACACACACACACACACACACACACACACACACACACATTGCAAAGAGACATGTACAAAAACTCTCTTTGACACAAATAGGACTCTCAAGCAAACACAAACACATATTCACCCTCTATCAATTCAATTCAATTCTATCTCTCTCTCTCTCTCTCCCAGCTCAGACACCATCCTGCTCATAACCAGCCATAACACCAGCTCTCATCATATGAGCCTGACATACACACCCTTTGTCTCTACTCTTCTTCCCTTCTTCTCCTCTTCTTCCCTTCCTCTCTCCTCTTCTTCTCTTCCTCTCTCCTCTTCTTCCCTTCCTCTCTCCTCTTCCTTCTCTTCCTCTTCTTCCTTCCTCTCCTCTTCTTCCCTTCCTCTCTCCTCTTCTTCCCTTCCTCTCTCCTCTTCTTCCCTTCCTCTCTCCTCTTCTTCCCTTCCTCTTCTTCTTCCCTTCTCTCTCCTCTTCTTCCCTTCAACTCTCCTCTTCTTCCTCTTCCCCTTCCTCTCCTCTTCTTCCCTTCCTCTCTCCTCTTCTTCCCTTCTTCTCCTCTTCTTCCCTTCCTCTCCTCTTCTTCCTTCTCTCTCCTCTTCTTCCCTTCCTCTCCTCTTCTTCCTTCCTCTCTCCTCTTCTTCTTCTTCCCTTTCTTCCTTCTCTCTCTTCTTCCCTTCCTCTTCTTCTCTTCTTCTTCTTCCTTCCTCTCCTCTTCTTCCCTTCCTCTCTCCTCTTCTTCCTTCCTCTCCTCTTCTTCCCTTCCTCTCCTCTTCTTCTCTTCCTCTCTCCTCTTCTTCCCTCCCTCTCCTCTTCTTCCCTTCCTCTCTACTCTTCTTCCTTCCTCTCTCCTCTTCTTCCCTTCCTCTCCTCTTCTTCCCTTCCTCTCTCCTCTTCTTCCCTTCCTCTCCTCTTCTTCCCTTCCTCTCTCCTCTTCTTCCCTTCATCTCTCTTCTTCTTCCTTCCTCTCCTCTTCTTCCTTCCTCTCTCCTCTTCTTCCCTTCCTCTCCTCTTCTTCCTTCCTCTCCTCTTCTTCCCTTCCTCTCCTCTTCTTTTCCTCTCTCCTCTTCTTCCCTTCCTCTCCTCTTCTTCCCTTCCTCTCTCCTCTTCTTCCCTTCCTCTCTACTCTTCTTCCCTTCCTCTCTCCTCTTCTTCCCTTCCTCTCCTCTTCTTCCCTTCCTCTCTCCTCTTCTTCCCTTCCTCTCTCCTCTTCTTCCTTTCTTCTCTCCTCTTCTTCCCTTCTTCTTCTCCTCTTCTTCCCTTCATCTCTCCTCTTCTTCCCTTCATCTCTCCTCTTCTTCCCTTCATCTCTCCTCTTCTTCCCTTCCTCTCTCCTCTTCTTCCCTTCCTCTCCTCTTCTTCCTTCCTCTCTCCTCTTCTTCCCTTCATCTCTCCTCTTCTTCCCTTCCTCTCCTCTTCTTCCCTTCCTCTCTCCTCTTCTTCCCTTCCTCTCCTCTTCTTCCCTTCCTCTCCTCTTCTTCTCTTCCTCTCTCCTCTTCTTCCCTCCCTCTCCTCTTCTTCCCTTCCTCTCTACTCTTCTTCCCTTCCTCTCTCCTCTTCTTCCCTTCCTCTCCTCTTCTTCCTTCCTCTCTCCTCTTCTTCCCTTCCTCTCCTCTTCTTCCCTTCCTCTCTCCTCTTCTTCCCTTCATCTCTCTTCTTCTTCCCTTCCTCTCCTCTTCTTCCCTTCCTCTCTCCTCTTCTTCCTTCCTCTCCTCTTCTTCCCTTCCTCTCCTCTTCTTCCCTTCCTCTCCTCTTCTTTTCCTCTCTCCTCTTCTTCCCTTCCTCTCCTCTTCTTCCCTTCCTCTCTCCTCTTCTTCCCTTCCTCTCTACTCTTCTTCCCTTCCTCTCTCCTCTTCTTCCTTCCTCTCCTCTTCTTCCCTTCCTCTCTCCTCTTCTTCCCTTCCTCTCTCCTCTTCTTCCCTTCTTCTCTCCTCTTCTTCCCTTCTTCTTCTCCTCTTCTTCCTTCATCTCTCCTCTTCTTCCCTTCATCTCTCCTCTTCTTCCCTTCATCTCTCCTCTTCTTCCCTTCCTCTCTCCTCTTCTTCCCTTCCTCTCCTCTTCTTCCCTTCCTCTCTCCTCTTCTTCCCTTCATCTCTCCTCTTCTTCCCTTCCTCTCCTCTTCTTCCCTTCCTCTCTCCTCTTCTTCCCTTCCTCTCCTCTTCTTCCTTCCTCTCTCCTCTTCTTCCCTTCCTCTCTTCTTCCCTTCCTCTCCTCTTCTTCCCTTCTTCTCTCCTCTTCTTCCCTTCCTCTCCTCTTCTTCCCTTCCTCTCCTCTTCGTCCCTTCCTCTCCTCTTCTTCCCTTCTTCTCTCCTCTTCTTCCCTTCCTCTCCCTCTTCTTCCCTTCCTCTCCTCTTCTTCCCTTCCTCTCTCCTCTTCTTCCCTTCCTCTCTCCTCTTCTTCCTTCCTCTCTCCTCTTCTTCCTTTCCTCTCCTCTTCTTCCCTTCCCTCTCCTCTTCTTCTCTTCCTCTCTCCTCTTCTTCGCTTCCTCTCCTCTTCTTCCTTTATCTCTCCTCTTCTTCCCTTCATCTCTCCTCTTCTTCCCTTCATCTCTCCTCTTCTTCCTTCCTCTCTCCTCTTCTTCCTTCCTCTCTCCTCTTCTTCCCTTCCTCTCTCCTCTTCTTCCCTTCCTCTCCTCTTCTTCTCTTCCTCTCTCCTCTTCTTCGCTTCCTCTCCTCTTCTTCCCTTCCTCTCCTCTTCTTCCCTTCCTCTCTCCTCTTCTTCCCTTCCTCTCTTCCCTTCTTCCCTTCTTCTCCTCTTCTTCCCTTCCTCTCTCCTCTTCTTCCCTTCCTCTCTCCTCTTCTTCCTTTCCTCTCCTCTTTTTCCCTTCCTCTCTCCTCTTCTTCCTTTCCTCTCCTCTTCTTCCCTTCCTCTCTCCTCTTCTTCTCTTCCTCTCTCCTCTTCTTCCCTTCCTCTCTCCTCTTCTTCCCTTCCTCTCCTCTTCTTCTCTTCCTCTCTCCTCTTCTTCGCTTCCTCTCCTCTTCTTCCCTTCCTCTCCTCTTCTTCCCTTCCTCTCTCCTCTTCGTCCCTTCCTCTCCTCTTCTTCCCTTCCTCTCTCCTCTTCGTCCCTTCCTCTCCTCTTCTTCCCTTTATCTCTCCTCTTCTTCCCTTCATCTCTCCTCTTCTTCCCTTCATCTCTCCTCTTCTTCCCTTCCTCTCTCCTCTTCTTCCCTTCCTCTCTCCTCTTCTTCCCTTCCTCTCTCCTCTTCTTCCCTTCCTCTCTCCTCTTCTTCCTTCCTCTCTCCTCTTCGTCCCTTCCTCTCCTCTTCTTCCCTTCCTCTCTCCTCTTCTTCCTTCCTTTCTCATCTTCTTCCTTCCTCTCCTCTTCTTCCCTTCCTCTCCTCTTCGTCCCTTCCTCTCCTCTTCTTCCCTTCTTCTCTCCTCTTCTTCCCTTCCTCTCCTCTTCTTCCCTTCCTCTCCTCTTCTTCCCTTCCTCTCTTCCCTTCTTCCCTTCTTCTCCTCTTCTTCCTTTCCTCTCTCCTCTTCTTCCCTTCCTCTCTCCTCTTCTTCCTTTCCTCTCCTCTTCTTCCTTCCTCTCCTCTTCTTCCTTCCCCTCTCCTCTTCTTCCCTGCCTCTCTCCTCTTCTTCCCTTCCTCTCCTCTTCTTCTCTTCCTCTCTCCTCTTCTTCTTCCTCTCCTCTTCTTCCTTCCTCTCCTCTTCTTCCTTCCTCTCTCCTCTTCGTCCCTTCCTCTCCTCTTCTTCCCTTCCTCTCTCCTCTTCGTCCCTTCCTCTCCTCTTCTTCCCTTTATCTCTCCTCTTCTTCCCTTCATCTCTCCTCTTCTTCCCTTCATCTCTCCTCTTCTTCCTTCCTCTCTCCTCTTCTTCCCTTCCTCTCTCTCTTTCTTCCCTTCCTCTCTCCTCTTCTTCCCTTCCTCTCTCCTCTTCGTCCCTTCCTCTCCTCTTCTTCCTTCCTCTCTCCTCTTCTTCCCTTCCTCTCTCCTCTTCTTCTCTTCCTCTCTCCTCTTCTTCCCTTCCTCTCTCCTCTTCTTCCTTCCTCTCTCCTCTTCTTCCCTTCATCTCTCCTCTTCTTCCCTTCCTCTCTCCTCTTCTTCCCTTCCTCTCTCCTCTTCTTCCCTTCATCTCTCCTCTTCTTCCCTTCCTCTCTCCTCTTCTTCCCTTCATCTCTCCTCTTCTTCCTTCCCTCTCCTCTTCTTCCCTGCCTCTCTCCTCTTCTTCCCTTCCTCTCCTCTTCTTCTCTTCCTCTCTCCTCTTCTTCGCTTCCTCTCCTCTTCTTCCCTTCCTCTCCTCTTCTTCCCTTCCTCTCTCCTCTTCGTCCCTTCCTCTCCTCTTCTTCCCTTCCTCTCTCCTCTTAGTCCCTTCCTCTCCTCTTCTTCCCTTTATCTCTCCTCTTCTTCCCTTCATCTCTCCTCTTCTTCCCTTCATCTCTCCTCTTCTTCCCTTCCTCTCTCCTCTTCTTCCCTTCCTCTCTCCTCTTCTTCCCTTCCTCTCTCCTCTTCTTCCCTTCCTCTCTCCTCTTCTTCCCTTCCTCTCTCCTCTTCGTCCCTTCCTCTCCTCTTCTTCCCTTCCTCTCTCCTCTTCTTCCCTTCCTCTCTCCTCTTCTTCTCTTCCTCTCTCCTCTTCTTCCCTTCCTCTCTCCTCTTCTTCCCTTCCTCTCTCCTCTTCTTCCCTTCATCTCTCCTCTTCTTCCTTCCTCTCTCCTCTTCTTCCCTTCCTCTCTCCTCTTCTTCCCTTCATCTCTCCTCTTCTTCCCTTCCTCTCTCCTCTTCTTCCCTTCATCTCTCCTCTTCTTCCCTTCCTCTCTCCTCTTCTTCCCTTCATCTCTCCTCTTCTTCCCTTCCTCTCTCCTCTTCTTCCCTTCCTCTCTCCTCTTCTTCCCTTCCTCTCTCCTCTTCTTCCCTTCATCTCTCTTCTTCTTCCCTTCATCTCTCCTCTTCTTCCCTTCCTCTCTCCTCTTCTTCCCTTCCTCTCTCCTCTTCTTCCTTCCTCTCCTCTTCTTCCCTTCCTCTCTCCTCTTCTTCCCTTCATCTCTCCTCTTCTTCCCTTCCTCTCTCCTCTTCTTCCCTTCATCTCTCCTCTTCTTCCCTTCCTCTCTCCTCTTCTTCCCTTCATCTCTCCTCTTCTTCCCTTCATCTCTCCTCTTCTTCCCTTCATCTCCTCTTCTTCTCTTCCTCTCTCCTCTTCTTCGCTTCCTCTCCTCTTCTTCCTTCCTCTCCTCTTCTTCCTTTCATCTCTCCTCTTCTTCCCTTCATCTCTCCTCTTCTTCCCTTCCTCTCTCCTCTTCTTCCTTCCTCTCTCCTTCTTCTTCCTTCCTCTCTCCTCTTCTTCCCTTCCTCTCCTCTTCTTCCCTTCCCTCTCTCCTTCCCCTTCCTCTCCTCTCTTCTTCCCTTCCTCTCTCCTCTTCTTCCCTTCCTTTCTCCTCTTCTTCCCTTCCTCTCTCCTCTTCTTCCCTTCCTCTCCTCTTCTTCCCTTCCTCTCCTCTTCTTCCCTTCCTCTCTCCTCTTCTTCCCTTCCTTTCTCCTCTTCTTCCCTTCCTCTCCTCTTCTTCCCTTCCTCTCTCCTCTTCTTCCCTTCCTCTCTCCTCTTCCTCCCTTCCTCTCTCCTCTTCTTCCCCTTCCTTTCTCCCCTTCTTCCCTTCCTCTCCTCTTCTTCCCTTCCTCTCTCCTCTTCTTCCCTTCTTCTCCTCTTCTTCCTTCCTCTCTCCTCTTCTTCCCTTCCTCTCTCCTCTTCTTCCCTTCCTCTCCTCTTCTTCCCTTCCTCTCCTCTTCTTCCCTTCCTCTCTCCTCTTCTTCCCTTCCTCTCTCCTCTTCTTCCTTCCTCTCCTCTTCTTCCCTTCTTCTACTCTTCTTCCCTTCCTCTCTCCTCTTCTTCCCTTCTTCTCCTCTTCTTCCCTTCCTCTCTCCTCTTCTTCCCTTCCTCTCTCCTCTTCTTCCCTTCCTCTCTCCTCTTCTTCCCTTCCTCTCCTCTTCTTCCCTTCTTCTACTCTTCTTCCCTGGCTCCTGTCCTCCCTGTTGTGACAGTCTTTCATGCTGACTCACTCACCCTGATCGTGTTTTATCAGACCCAGTGCGATCCCCGGTGGGCCTGCTGCCTGGTATGTTGTTGTGATCTACCTTTGACCTCTGCTTAACCTGCAGCCGTAACACAACACAGCTCTCATCCTAGAGACTCTGTACACAATAGAAAACATGGTACATTTAAAAAATAAAAGAAGATCCACTCACTGCATCTCACTGTGGATACTGCATTGCCCGAGCTTGGTGTACAGTACTGGACATGGACAACAATGTCAAGGGATGAATTTGAACATAATTAGATTTGTTCTGTTGGTCTATCTTTCAAGACCACAGAGTTAGATAACTACGATGCTCCAAATGTGAAGTGTGCATTCACCAACCTCTGAGCACGTTGAGATGAGATGAGGAAAGCTCAGAGTAACTTGAGATGAGATGAGGAACGCTCAGAGTAACTTGAGATGAGGAAAGCTCAGAGTAACATGAGATGAGGAATGCTCAGAGTAACTTGAGATGAGATGAGGAACGCTCAGAGTAACATCCTATAATGCTCAGAGTAACATCCTATACACTTTATAGTGCACTATAAACCACAGCCTAGTAGTGTACTATAAACCACAGCCTAGTAGTGTACTATAAACCACAGCCTAGTAGTGTCCTATAAACCAAGGCCTAGTAGTGTACTATAAACCACAGCCTAGTAGTGTACTATAAACCACGGCCTAGTAGTGTCCTATAAACCAAGGCCTAGTAGTGTACTATAAACCACAGCCTAGTAGTGTACTATAAAGGGAATAGGGTGCCATTTGGAATGTATCTAGAGAGAAGTTCCGCTCTGACTGTGATGGACACAGATATGGCTTTTCATAAACTCAGCTCTCAGGCTGCAGCCTCCTGCTTCACCTGGCTAACCCTCCCCTCCCCTCCCCTCAGCTTTTTGATCATAGTATGTTCACAAAATATAAATGATTTATAATGTACTATTAATGTACTTATAAACCAGCTATAAAGGAGTTATAGTCAACTCCTGTGGAGACTCAGAGAAGGTCTACAAGTCAATTATAAAAGTTTATAATGGGTTCACTTTAGATTAGGGGCCACAAAATAGTTTATTAATAATTAGTAAATGTTTTATAAAGATCTACATTAATCATCAACTGAGGAATTAGTAGGTGCATGTACCTAACAATTGATAAATATCCCATTCATGACCTGTATTAATACATGCATAATTATGTATTAACATGGTGCCTCAAACCATTAATCAACCATTAACAAATGCCTATAAATCATTTGATGAGTTGAAAACTCCTTTATCGCAGGTTAGTAGAACATTATAAATCATTTATATTTTGATATCAAAAACCTTATTAATTATCTTATAAATCATGAATACATATTGTTAAATAGTGTTTATACTGTGCATGTGTAAATGACTATTTAGAGATTACTTATTGACATTTACAAATATAGCAGTCATGATTAATAAATGGAAAGTAAACTCTTTACAAGCTGTTTTTAAATGGTTTGTTTCAAGGTGACATACTGTACTGTCCACACGGAGCGGAATGGTGAGGATCATTTACTAACAATGGATCCGTGATGATGCTCTTAACAGGCTGTATCCTGGCTGGGAGCTTAAGGGGGCATGACAAGTGTACCATGTTCCTCGCCAGGTAGCCCCATCAGACCCATGCCGAGAGCACATCATTAATGGAATGCAAATAGATGTACACACGGCATCCATATTTTAAACCGCTTTCTTCCTCATAACGGGCTCTTCCCAACGAGTCAGAGAGAATTACCTGTGACATGGAGAAAAGATCAACGTTGGAACAGGAAGAGTATGAATTTCCCCTTGGACTATAATTTGTTGACAGGTGATTCCACATAAGTTCATTAAAATTGTATGAAATAAGCATTTTATTGGATTCGTTTTGACACTGCTATGTGGCTGGCAGCCACTGTGAAGACACACTACAGCAGCAGAAACCTGGATGAGAAACAAACGGCTCGGGAATGTGATTTAGAACAGAAAACTGGGACAAAGTCTCCTAGGAAAGAAATGCATTGTGGGAGCAAGTCGAAGTGCATCAGTGCAGTTTATGGCCGAGCAGGGAAGCCATATTCATGATATTGATGTACACTCCTCGTATTTATTTGGACAGTGAAGGTAAAAGTTGTACATTTGGCTCTATACTTCCAGCGTTTTGGATTTGAGATCAAATGATTCATATTTGTATTTCTATTCATTAAGGTTCCCCATTAGCTGCTGCCAAGGCATCGGCTACTCATCCTGACAGTTATACACTGTTTAAAATATTACATTACGTTACATTTCATAACACTACACAATACATTTAGCGTGTTCCCTCAAGCCACTACTCCACTATCACATATTTACAATACAACATCCATGTGTACGTGTGTGTAGAGTGTGTGTCTCATCATGTGTATGTGTGTCTGTGTCTGTGTGTGTGTCTGTTCCTATGTGTATGTGTGTCTGTGTGTGTGTCTGTTCCTATGTGTATGTGTGTCTGTGTCTGTGTGTCTGTTCCTATGTGTATGTGTGTCTGTGTCTGTGTGTGTGTCTCATCATGTGTATGTGTGTCTGTGTCTGTGTGTGTGTCTGTTCCTATGTGTATGTGTGTCTGTGTCTGTGTGTGTGTCTGTTCCTATGTGTATGTGTGTCTGTGTCTGTGTGTGTGTCTGTTCCTATGTGTATGTGTGTCTGTGTCTGTGTGTGTGTCTGTTCCTATGTGTATGTGTGTCTGTGTCTGTGTGTGTGTCTGTTCCTATGTGTATGTGTGTCTGTGTCTGTGTGTGTGTCTGTTCCTATGCGTATGTGTGTCTGTGTCTGTGTGTGTGTCTGTTCCTATGTGTGTGTGTGTCTGTGTCTGTGTGTGTGTCTGTTCCTATGTGTGTGTCTGTGTCTGTGTGTGTGTCTGTTCCTATGTGTATGTGTGTCTGTGTCTGTGTGTGTGTCTGTTCCTATGTGTGTGTCTGTTCCTATGTGTGTGTCTGTTCCTATGTGTATGTGTGTCTGTTTCTATGTGTGTGTCTGTTCCTATGTGTGTGTCTGTTCCTATGTGTATGTGTGTCTGTTCCTATGTGTATGTGTGTCTGTTCCTATGTGTATGTGTGTCTGTTCCTATGTGTGTGTCTGTTCCTATGTGTGTGTCTGTTCCTATGTGTGTGTCTGTTCCTATGTGTGTGTCTGTGTCTGTGTGTGTGTCTGTTCCTATGTGTGTGTCTGTGTCTGTGTGTGTCTGTTCCTATGTGTGTGTCTGTTCCTATGTGTGTGTCTGTTCCTATGTGTATGTCTGTTTCTGTGTGTGTGTCTGTTCCTATGTGTGTGTCTGTGTCTGTGTGTGTGTCTGTTCCTATGTGTATGTCTGTGTCTGTGTGTGTGTCTGTTCCTATGTGTGTGTCTGTGTCTGTGTGTGTGTCTGTTCCTATGTGTGTGTCTGTTCCTATGTGTATGTCTGTTCCTATGTGTATGTCTGTTCCTATGTGTGTGTCTGTTCCTATGTGTGTGTCTGTTCCTATGTGTGTGTCTGTTCCTATGTGTGTGTCTGTTCCCAGTCCCGCCGTTCCATAAGGTGTATTGTTATCTGTTTTTTAAATCTGATTCTACTGCTTACATCAGTTACTTGATGTGGAATAGAGTTCCGTATTTTCATGGCTCTATGTAGTACTGTCCACCTCCCATAGTCTGTTCTGGACTTGGGGACTGTGAAGAGACCTCTGGTGGCATGTCTTGTGGGGTATGCATGGGGGGTCCAAGTACTTTAAACAGACACCTCAGTGCATTCACTACTGTGGCCTGCTATACTGACAGTCACTGCAACAAGAAACTAATGTGGCCTGCTATACTGACAGTCACTGCAACAAGAGACTACTGTGGCCTGCTATACTGACAGTCACTCCAACAAGAGATTACTGTGGCCTGCTATAATGCACAGTCACTCCAACAAGAGACTACTGTGGCCTGCTATACTGACAGTCACTGCAACAGGAGATTACTGTGGCCTGCTATACTAACAGTCACTCCAACAAGAGATTACTGTGGCCTGCTATAATGCACAGTCACTGCAACAAGAGATAAGTGAACCCAGTAGGATACAATCATCCAGGATCTAGTAAAAGTTCACCAGCGACACCAGATGCATATACGAGACCCCCATAGGGAGAGATGAGGGTAATGTAGTGCAGATGTTGTAGTAGCCGAGTGTCCAGGGTTCAGCTTTCGTCTAGCCTCATATTTCTCTCTGACAATTTTTCTGTCCCATACTCCTTCCTCTGCCACTTCCTCTGCCACTTCCTCTGCCCCTGTCCCAGCTTCCTCTGCACCTGTCTCTGCTTCCTCAGCCACCCTGTACTGCAATCCTTTGTCTCCTCCTCCTCTCTTGGGTGCACTCTTTCTCTCTCTCTCTCTCTCTCTCTCTCTCTCTCTCTCTCACTCTGTCTCTCGCTCCCTTTTTCTCCTTTCATCTCTCTCACTTTCTTTTCATCTCTCTCTCATCCTCCCTTATCCTCTCAATCTCTTTCTCCCTCCGTCTCTCTCACTCTCTCTCACTCCCTCTCTCGCTCTCTCACTTTCTCTCTTTCATTCTCTCTCGCTCTCTCTGTCTCTCGCTCTCTCACTCTCATTCTCTCTCTCTCTATCTCTCTCTTGATCTCTCTCTCTCTCGTTTGCTCTCTCTGTCTCTCTCTCTCTCATTGACTCACTCAGTGCTGTAGAGATGCTGAACAATGAAAGGGTTCCTACTCTCACCAACTGAATATATTCACACACAAACACAACATAAAGAATACTACACAAACACACTGTCAACATTCTGCTGGTACTGCAGACACATTTAGTAGCTGACACAGGTCCACCTGCATTTCCTACACACACACATGCGCATGCACACGCACGTAGCACACACACACACACACACACACACTTTCAAAATAATGACACACTTACACAATAATGACACACTTACACATATATAAATACATGCATTCCCCCTCCCTAACACACACGCACAGTCATACGACACAACAGGAACACATTACTGCAATAAAACAGTCCTTATGTTTCCTCTATTTACTTGTCATGTTTTTATTGTTTCATTTACATTAGATTTGGCACCTTGGAAAGCGACTAAACTGCATTAGAACGCACATGAATGAAATCATGTCTGACTATTGATGTTACCCCAACGCAATTCATTCACATTTATAGCATTAATCTCTCAAAGAGCTGAGGTAATCTCATTGGGAAAGTCATAAATTATAGTGTCACCTTAAAAAGAGTCCCACAGGTTTAATATGCTTCTTTTATCTATAAATGATTTTATTACCTTAACATTTGGAGCTGTCTTTCAATTATTGACAAAATGAAATTCCCGGGTTAGGCTCACGACCCAGGTGCAGATATAAAAATATAAATATGCAAAACTGTTCAGAATCCCTCCTGCCTGCCAGGCTGGGGGTGTCAGAGACACTGCTCATATAATGTATCTGTGTGTCAGCTCCCTAATGCACACACACACACACACACACACACACACACACACACACACACACACACACACACACACACACACACACACACACACACACACACACACACGCTACATTTCTATGTGTTATCTGTCAAATTATGGTATGCTTTTATTCGTGCTGATTAGGGGACGGCGCATGGTGATAAAGTCAGTAATATTTTATTGGAGAAATATATGAACATGCAATCATTTGCACGATCACATTGGTTTTCTGAGTGCCATATTTTCCTGTCATATCGTATATATCCTAGTTATTTCCAGCAGAGATCTGGGCTGAGGATATCAATCCTTATTTTCCTCTCAGATAGCTCAATACCAGATAACGGAGAGTCGAAATGGACTTCTGGTGTGAGCAGAGCAGAGAGCTAGGAAGAGGGAGAGAAAGAGAATTAGATAGCTGTTTGTCTTTCTCCAGTGTGTTTGAACTGAGTTGGGAGAGGTGGGCTCTTCACAACAACTCTCAGGAGACCTCTATATAGAATACATACAGTATATCGTTCTCTCTTTTACAACTTATTCTTCTTCTCTTCCTGTCTCTATCTCTCTCTTTATCTTTGCTCTGTCTCTGACATTCTAGAATCTGGGCAATAACAGCAATTCCCAAAGAGCTAGAATATTTTATACTGAGAAGTGAAATTACCATACATTTCTCTCCTTTATCAGTATTTTTTCCCTTTCTATCTCTCTCTATGTACCTTATTTCACACATTGTTCTGTGCTTTTCTCCCGCAAGACGACTTCAACGGACAATTGTCATTACTGTAGTGGGTGCATAAATATTGGATCACCAGCGGGAGGCCAACACTGTCCCGTCTGGATTGGAAGCTGCTTCGACAGCTCCATCAAATATTTAGATAGCTAACTACTGTGCTGTGGGAGCGTGGGTTTATGTTTGTGTGTGTGAATGTGTGTGTGCGTGTTTGTGTCCTAGCTTACTATAGGAGAGTGGGAAGTTGATCCACATCCTAGACCCCTGAGACACTAAGCATTCCACAATCTTATCACGACCCTCAGGGAAAAACAGTCAAGAGTGAGAGGAGGCTGTGAGATGAGAGAGCGAGAGGAGTCTGTGAGATGAAAGAGTGAGAGGAGGCTGTGAGATGAGAGAGTGAGAGGAGGCTATGAGATGAGAAAGTGAGAGGAGGCTGTGAGATGAGAGAGTGAAAGGAGGCTGTGAGATGAGAAAGAGTGAGAGGAGACTGTGAGATGAGAGAGAGGAGGCTGTGAGATGAGAGAGTGAGGAGGCTGTGAGATGAGAGAGTGAGAGGAGGCTGTTAGATGAGAGAGTGAGAGGAGTCTGTGAGATGAGAGAGTGAGAGGAGGCTGTGAGATGAGAGAGAGAGAGGGCTGTGAGATGAGAGAGTGAAAGGAGGCTGTGAGAGATGAGAGAGTGAGAGGAGGCTGTGAGATGAGAGAGTGAGAGGAGTCTGTGAGATGAAAGAGTGAGAGGAGGCTGTGAGATGAGAGAGTGAGAGGAGGCTGTGAGATGAGAGAGTGAAAGGAGGCTGTGAGATGAGAGAGTGAGAGGAGGCTGTGAGATGAGAGAGTGAGAGGAGGCTGTGAGATGAGAGAGAGGGAGGCTGTGAGATGAGAGAGTGAAAGGAGGCTGTGAGATGAGAGAGTGAAAGGAGGCTGTGAGATGAGAGAGTGAGAGGAGGCTGTGAGATGAGAGAGTGAGAGGAGGCTGTGAGATGAGAGAGTGAGAGGAGGCTGTGAGATGAGAGAGTGAGGAGGCTGTGAGATGAGAGAGTGAGAGGAGGCTGTGAGATGAGAGAGTGAGAGGAGTCTGTGAGATGAGAGAGCGAGAGGAGGCTGTGAGATGAGAGAGAGAGGAGGCTGTGAGATGAGAGAGTGAAAGGAGGCTGTGAGAGATGAGAGAGTGAGAGGAGGCTGTGAGATGAGAGAGTGAGAGGAGTCTGTGAGATGAAAGAGTGAGAGGAGGCTGTGAGATGAGAGAGTGAGAGGAGGCTGTGAGATGAGAGAGTGAAAGGAGGCTGTGAGATGAGAGAGTGAGAGGAGGCTGTGAGATGAGAGAGTGAGAGGAGGCTGTGAGATGAGAGAGAGGAGGCTGTGAGATGAGAGAGTGAAAGGAGGCTGTGAGATGAGAGAGTGAAAGGAGGCTGTGAGATGAGAGAGTGAGAGGAGGCTGTGAGATGAGAGAGTGAGAGGAGGCTATGAGATGAGAGAGTGAGAGGAGGCTGTGAGATGAGAGAGTGAGAGGAGGCTGTGAGATGAGAAAGTGAGAGGAGGCTGTGAGATGAGAGAGTGAGAGGAGGCTGTGAGATGAGAAAGTGAGAGGAGGCTGTGAGATGAGAGAGAGAGGAGGCTGTGAGATGAGAGAGTGAAAGGAGGCTGTGAGATGAGAGAGTGAGAGGAGGCTGTGAGATGAGAGAGTGAGAGGAGGCTGTGAGATGAGAGAGTGAGAGGAGGCTGTGAGATGAGAGAGTGAGAGGAGGCTGTAAGATGAGAGAGTGAGAAAAGGCTGTGAGATGAGAGAGTGAGAGGAGGCTGTGAGATGAGAGAGTGAGAAGAGGCTGTGAGATGAGAGAGTGAGAGGAGGCTGTGAGATGAAAGAGTGAGGAGAGAGTGAGATGAGGCTGTGAGATGAGAGAGTGAGAAGAGGCTGTGAGATGAGAGAGTGAGAAAAGGCTGTGAGATGAGAGAGCGAGAGGAGGCTGTGAGATGAGAGAGCGAGAGGAGGCTGTGAGATGAGAGAGTGAGAGGAGGCTGTGAGAGGAAAGAGTGAGAGGAGGATGTGAGATGAGAGAGCGAGAGGAGGCTGTGAGATGAGAGAGAGAGGAGGCTGTGAGATGAGAGAGAGAGGAGGCTGTGAGATGAGAAAGTGAGAGGAGGCTGTGAAAGGAAAGAGTGAGAGGAGACTGTGAGATGAGAGAGCGAGAGGAGGCTGTGAGATGAGAGAGCGAGAGGAGGCTGTGAGATGAGAGAGAGAGGAGGCTGTGAGATGAGAGAGTGAGAGGAGGCTGTGAGAGGAGGAAGTTAGAGGAGGCTGTGAGATGAAAGAGTGAGAGGAGGCTGTGAGAGGAAAGAGTGAGAGGAGACTGTGAGATGAGAGAGAGGAGGCTGTGAGATGAGAGAGTGAGAGGAGGCTGTGAGATGAGAGAGTGAGAGGAGGCTGTGAGATGAGAGAGTGAGAGGAGGCTGTGAGAGGAAAGAGTCAGAGGAGACTGTGAGATGAGAGAGAGAGAGGCTGTGAGATGAGAGAGAGAGGAGGCTGTGAGATGAGAGAGTGAGAGGAGGCTGTGAGATGAGAGAGAGGCGGAGGCTGTGAGATGAGAAAGAGTGAGAGGAGACTGTGAGATGAGAGAGAGGAGGCTGTGAGATGAGAGAGAGGAGGCTGTGAGATGAGAGAGTGAGAGGAGGATGTGAGAGGAAAGAGTGAGAGGAGACTGTGAGATGAGAGAGAGAGGAGGCTGTGAGATGAGAGAGAGAGGAGGCTGTGAGATGAGAGAGTGAGAGGAGGCTGTGAGATGAGAGAGAGAGGCGGCTGTGAGATGAGAGTGTGAGAGGAGGCTGTGAGATGAGAGAGAGAGGAGGCTGTGAGATGAGAGAGAGAGGAGGCTGTGAGATGAGAGAGTGAGAGGAGGCTGTGAGATGAGAGAGTGAGAGGAGGCTGTGAGATGAGAGAGAGAGGAGGCTGTGAGATGAGAGAGTGAGAGGAGGCTGTGAGATGAGAGAGTGAGAGGAGGCTGTGAGAGGAGGAAGTGAGAGGAGGCTGTGAGATGAGAGAGTGAGAGGAGACTGTGAGATGAGAGAGAGAGGAGGCTGTGAGATGAGAGAGTGAGAGGAGGCTGTGAGATGAGAGAGTGAGAGGAGGCTGTGAGAGGAAAGAGTGAGAGGAGACTGTGAGATGAGAGAGAGAGGAGGCTGTGAGATGAGAGAGTGAGAGGAGGCTGTGAGATGAGAGAGTGAGGAGGCTGTGAGATGAGAGAGTGAGGAGGCTGTGAGATGAGAGTGTGAGAGGAGGCTGTGAGATGAGAGAGTGAGAGGAGGCTGTGAGATGAGAGAGTGAGGAGGCTGTGAGATGAGAGAGTGAGAGGAGGCTGTGAGATGAGAGAGTGAGAGGAGGCTGTGAGATGAGAGTGAGAGGAGGCTGTGAGATGAGAGAGAGAGGAGGCTGTGAGATGAGAGAGAGAGGAGCCTGTGAGATGAGAGAGTGAGAGGAGGCTGTGAGATGAGAGAGAGAGGAGGCTGTGAGATGAGAGAGAGAGAGGAGGCTGTGAGATGAGAGAGTGAGAGGAGGCTGTGAGATGAGAGAGTGAGAGGAGGCTGGAGAGGAGGAAGAGGGAGGCTGTGAGATGAAAGAGATGAGAGGAGACTGTGAGATGAGAGGAGAGAGAGGAGGCTGTGAGATGAAGAGTGAGAGGAGGCTGTGAGATGAGAGAGTGAGAGGAGGCTGTGAGAGGAAAGAGTGAGAGGAGACTGTGAGATGAGAGAGAGAGGAGGCTGTGAGATGAGAGAGTGAGAGGAGGCTGTGAGATGAGAGAGTGAGGAGGCTGTGAGATGAGAGAGTGAGAGGAGGCTGTGAGAGAGAGAGTGAGAGGAGGATGTGAGATGAGAGAGTGAGAGGAGGCTGTGAGATGAGAGAGTGAGGAGGCTGTGAGATGAGAGAGTGAGAGGAGGCTGTGAGATGAGAAGAGGAGAGGAGGCTGTGAGATGAAAAGAGTGAGAGGAGACTGTGAGATGAGAGAGAGGAGGCTGTGAGATGAGAGAGAGGAGGCTGTGAGATGAGAGAGTGAGAGGAGGATGTGAGAGAAAGAGTGAGAGGAGACTAAATGAGAGAGAGAGGAGGCTGTGAGATGAGAGAGGCTGAGATGAGGCTGTGAGATGAGAGAGAGAAGAGGAGGCTGTGAGATGAACCAGAGTGAGAGGAGGCTGTGAGATGAGAGAGTGAGAGGAGGCTGTGAGATGAGAGAGTGAGAGGAGGCTGTGAGATGAGAGAGGAGGAGGCTGTGAGATGAGAGAGTGAGGAGGCTGTGAGATGAGAGAGTGAGAGGAGGCTGTAAGATGAGAGAGTGAGAGGAGGAGTACAATTTGAAGGATGGAAGATGGAAGAGATGTAGAGTTTAGAGGAAAGGAAAAATTATTGAGGGATTAGAGGAGTAGAAAGACGATGAGGAGGATGGAGAGAGAAGAGGACGGGGGAAATAAACCAGCGATTGAGGAGGAGGAGTAGAGAGATGATGAGGAGGATGGAGAGAGAAGAGGACGGGGGAAATAAACCAGCGATTGAGGAGGAGGAGTAGAAAGACGATGAGGAGGATGGAGAGAGAAGAGGACGGGGGAAATAAACCAGCGATTGAGGAGGAGGAGTAGAGAGATGATGAGGAGGATGGAGAGAGAAGAGGACGGGGGAAATAAACCAGCGATTGAGGAGGAGGAGTAGAAAGACGATGAGGAGGATGGAGAGAGAAGAGGACGGGGGAAATAAACCAGCGATTGAGGAGGATGGAGAGAGATGATGAGGAGGATGGAGAGAGAAGAGGACGAGGGAAATAAACCAGCGATTGAGGAGGAGGAGTAGAGAGACGATGAGGAGGATGGAGAGAGAAGAGGACGGGGAAATAAACCAGCGATTGAGGAGGAGGAGATGATGAAACGGCTGTGTCTGGTGACCTGCTGTAGTCAGGTTGTCACAGAGATTTAGTGGATGTCATGGTGACTTTGGACCACAATCAGAGGGGACAAATAAAGAAAAGCAGTATGCGGGACAACATTGATAAATGGTTGTGTAGGGCAGGACACATCACAGTACCAGAATGACTGAGATCATGTGAGAAGTGAAATCAGACAGGTCACACATGCAGTAATGAACAGCACATTGACTGGAACTATACTGTTTGTCATGGGACACACTGCAATCAGGATCCCCAAGAACATCCCTAGGACTCTATAAGAAAACATCTAGGAAAACTGACACCATAGAGATACAGGGAACTAAGAATGGCCATGCACACTCTCTTCATGGAATCAATGTAGAATTACTTATTTAGCACATTTAACTGTATATCACAACTATTTTAACACATTTAACTTCATAGCAAAAATAGTTGCTGCACATGTTTCAGTGTGTGTTTGATCTCAGGGTACTGGAATAAGTAATTGTGAGCATACTCTGAGGCATGGACCTTGTGATGCAGGTTGAGCCGTGTGGCTAAATACAGTGCTAGATGTATGGACAGAGCCTGGGGATAGAACCTGACCTACAGTAGACTGATAATCAACGCTGCACAACCAATACGTGACCTTTACCTCTGCTATGTCCTGTATCGACGCCATTCTTCTGGATGAGAAGGATATCATTACAGCTCTCTAATGTGTGGTCCGTACCAGTTGGCAACACAAAGCACACAGACGACACCTGAGGCTGCATTGCTATTCAGCCACTCTATGATTCCTACAGGAACCCGTCTGAAAAGGACACACGTTTCCAACACACACCAGTCAGTTCCGTCTATTATTCCCCATCTCTCATAGAGAGCATTCGGAAGGAGAGGACAGAGTATTGATTTCAATCAGGCACTTCTGTTCATACCTACAACACGGTGTCCTTCAATCCCATATAAATAAGACCTGTATGACACTACTGTGTGTGTGCATTACATTTCTCCTTATTATTGGGAAGGCCGCTACTCACCTCAACCAAGGGCAGGGGAGCCATTATACACAACAGGAGAGTCTCTCTGTCTCTGTCTCTCTCTCCCTGCCATCCGTCTCCCTCTCCCCCTCTCCTTTACTCCTGCGGGTGAAAAGCTCTTCCTTACTGTAGTCTACAGGGTGATGAAACTCTACATCAATAGTAGATGTGATGTGTTGGTCTGTTCGAATGAACACACTGATAGGAAATCTGCCTGTCTCTATAGTGGGCTAGGCTCAGGCTGACAGTCAGCATTATCCAATCCATCCAGACAGCCCCCTCCGATGCCTTGAAAAACAGCAAGAATTGAATCATATTCTAATTTGCTGAATGTGCGAAAATAATAGGGTGAAATCAAAGGCGATTCTTCTTAGGGTTGAAACCCAACTCATCAAAGGCTGTGCCACAGAATCTCGTCTCATTCAAATGAGCCTTTCAGTGAGATTCCTTTATATTCCCCGTTTTCGTGAAATATAACATATCACTTCTCCTTGCTTTTTAATTAAACACCTCTGGCTATAGAAGCCTATGCTCTCAGAATAGAGAGAGAAAGAGAGAAAGAAGAGAGAGAGAGAGAGAGAGAGAGAGAGAGAGAAAGAGAGAGAGAGAGAGAGACAGACAGACATAAAAAGAGAGAGAAATAAAGAGAGAGAGAGAGAGAGAGAGAGAAAGAAAGAAAGAAAGAAAGGAAAAGAGGGAGAACAAAGAGAGAAAGAGAAAGAAAGAAAGAAAGAAAGAAAGAGAGAAAGAAAGAAAGAAAGAAAGAAAGAAAGAAAGAAAGAAAGAGAGAAAGAAAGAAAGAAAGAAAGAAAGAAAGAGAGAGAAAGAAAGAAAGAAAGAAAGAAAAGAAAGAAAGAAAGAAAGAAAGAAAGAAAGAAAGAAAGAAAGAAAGAAAGAAAAAGAAAGAAAGAAAGAAAGAAAGAAAGAAAAAGAAAGAAAGAAAGAAAGAAAGAAAGAAAGAAAGAAAGAAAGAAAGAAAGAAAGAAAGAAAGAAAAAGAAAGAAAGAAAGAAGAGAAAGAAAGAAAGAAAGAAAGAAAGAAAGAAAGAAAGAAAGAAAGAAAGAAAGAAAAAGAAAAAGAAAGAAAGAAAGAAAGAAAGAAAGAAAGAAAGAAAGAAAGAAAGAAAGAAAGAAAGAAAAAGAAAGAAAGAAAGTTGAAAGAAAGAAAGAGAGAAAGAAAGAAAGAAAGAAAGAGAGAAAGAGAGAAAGAAAGAAAGAAAGAAAGAAAGAAAGAAAGAAAGAAAGAAAGAGAGAAAGAAAGAAAGAAAGAAAGAGAGAAAGAGAGAAAGAAAGAAAGAAAGAAAGAGAGAAAGAAAGAAAGAGAGAGAGAGCGAAATAGAGAAGTATAATGATTGTATTGTTCTTCATTCCTTCCTCCCAGCTCCCGTCTCCTGAGTCTTGCCCACCCCACCTGTGTGTCAGAGCCAGTTGTTCCTTCAGCTGTTGTGTGTCTTACTACTGTCACAGGACTGGTGTAACAGATTGGCTTTGTAACTGTCTCAGGCAGGTTTCTGTTGGCAGTTGTTGCCCTGGCGTGCTGCTGTGTCTCCAGACTCTCATGTGAACCTAATGAAAAGCATGCATGAATCCATGGTCGATGGTTTAAGTGCCAAACCATACTATAATTCAATTGACTACTTTGGAATCATAAGTGCTTGTTTTTCTGGGGAGTATGACACATGAAACAAATAAAATAAAATGTTATTGGTTGTGTACACAGTTAAGCAGGTGTCATGGCGTGTGCAGTGAAATGCTTATGATCCTAGATCCTATCAATCAATGCAGTAAATGTCAACAAGCACACAATAATCCAAAAAATAAATGTACAGCAGTAGATATATAAATACTATGTCATAATTATTAAAGCCACCAGTGTTCAATGACTATGTACATAGGGCAGCAGTCCCTAAAGTGCAGGGTAGAGTACCCGTTGGTAGCCGGCTAGTGACAGTGACTGAGGGCCAGAGTAGCGTAATGGGCAGAGGGCAAGGTGCTGGGCGGAAGGCGTCTAGTGGTGCCTGTTTAACAGTCTGATGACCTGGGGATAGAAGCTGTTTATCAGTCTCTCTATACCAGCTTTGAAGCACCTGTACTGTCTCCCCCTTCTAGATGGTAGTGGGGTGAACAGGCCGTGGCTCGGTTGGCCCCTGAGGTCCCTGAGGATCTTCTTGGCCTTCCTGTGAGACCGGGTGCTGTAGATGTGCCCCTGATTGTTGTTGGGATGACCTCTATACCCCACACTCTTAGAAAAAAATGGTTCCAAAAGGGTTCTTCAACTGTCCTCATAGGAGAACCCTTTTGGGTCCCATGTAAAACCCTCTGTGCAAAGGGTTCTATTTGGAACCAGTAAGGATTCTTCAAAGGGTTCTCCTATAGAACCATTTTAGGCTCTAGATAGCACCTTTTTCTTACAGTGTATACTGTAAATTGCGTGATTGATTATGAAACATATTTCCCAAATACCCAGAGAAATCACATGAAATTGATGACCTGCAGCACGCACGCACACACACACACACACACACACACACACACACACGCACACACACACACACGCACACACGCACGCACGCACACACACACACACACACACGCACATGCACACACACATACACACGCACACTTATGCACGCATGCACACACGCACACGCGCACACATGCACGCATGCACACACGCATGCACACACACACACACACACACATGCACACACACACGCACACACACACAAACACGCATCTCTTTTGATTGTAATGCAGAGGGAGAAATATTCCCTTAAAAACCTCCCTCTTTTAGAATAGCTAAAAGGCATGTAGCCCGGGGCACTATAATAACCTCATGTTTCTTCATGGAAGGATTTAACTTGAGACAGTGAGGAGATGTATGGCAAACAAAGGAGAACCCGAGGCCAGGTACACTAGTATCCACAGAGACAGCAGACCTCTTATTGGATCAAACAACCAGAGGTCATTATGAAGAAGCAGTTCAGCGCCACGGGTGAAAACATACTGTTGGGGCCTCTCTCTCACCGCAGACACTGCTCTCCACTGCTCTCACAGCTACCATTCTCCATTCCCCATGAGCGACAAGTACAAATATTTACATTTTTACCAACTCCATTACAGCCGTTGAATTAAAACTGTGAGTGTACCATTTGTTTGTGTTATTAGCAGCAACACAGACTCAAGGACTATTTCATTTCAGTTAATAAAATAATTCTTTATTTGACAAATTTCATTCATTTTAATACTTGTTCGTTAGATTCGTCGGTGTCGGGCGCACAGTGTTTCTAGAGTGCGTGCGTGGCCCACCTCCCTGTGCATCTCGTAAGTTGTCATTGTAGTGATTAGTTCCCTTTCGATGGAATTACTATGTGATTTTTTTTGCTTAGCCTGTAACTAAGAATTGTGATGTTTATTGTGTTGACTTCTTTATATTTTATTTCCTGTTACGTGTAATCAATGATCTATTCATGTAGCCTACCTACCTATGTAAAATGTGCATAGGTCTGGTTTTCCATCAGTTAAAAACAAGAGAATAAGCATTGGTCTGAAGCCTGAAAAAGAAAGCAAATGTACATGCACACTAGAATGATTATTCAACCCATGCTCTACCACAGTGGTTCCCAACCTTTTTCCGTTACTCTACCACCAACTGAATTTTGTTCTGCCAGAAGTACTCCTGAAGTATTTTACCAGTAAGGCTATGGTCTCATTGGTTTTCTCAAGTACCCTCTGTGGATAGGACAAGTACCCCCAGGGGTCCTAGTATCCCTGGTTGGGAACCACTGCTCTACCAAGGTTTTCCAGCACACAGCTTTGACCTAGTAAAGTAGCTATGTTGGTATTGTACTTCAAACTATGTGTTGGCAGGTTGCTTGGGATATCGGTAGGAACCTGTACCAGAACCAAGCAGGTCCTCTAAACGGGACTTTACATCTAAGAGGTTTAACAAAAGAATGGTCAAAATATCTCCTCCAGGAGGAGAACATGCCAATGTTCTGAACCACTGGCAGGAAGTCTAACCATTACACTATGAACCCTGTTCTTAAAACCCTGACTTCTTACTCGAGGACTGTTGTGAAGTTTAAATGTGTTGCTAAGTTATCAAAACAAATTCTCCGTTTTGTGAGTATTATTTTTGTTGTTGTTGCAAGAATATATATATATTTTTTACAATACGAAACATACACATACAAACAACACCATACAAAGCACACAAACATCAACAACATCACACTTGCCAAGTGTTGAGTGGGTATTCTAGGGCCAGGTATACGTAGGCTTCAGTGGCTGTCGGTGCTGTTTAAGATGAGAGAGGACAATTATTTTTTTCATGAGCGTGGCCTTATTTCTATTACATCATAGTAGATGACTGTCCTTCATATTCTATTCACACAGTTCAATGTAACAGCGATAGGTTTAGGCTACTACATGATACTCAAATTTGCCCTATACCCATCATGAGGTTGCTACAACACAGGTTGAGATAAAAATTTGACACAGTGACACATTCAATACCGCCTTGCATACTCTTGCCTGCATCTACAGTTAAAGTTTACATGCACCTTTACATGCAACTCTGTTTTTCACAATTCCTAACATTTAATACTTCTAAGAATTACCTGTCTTAGGTCAGTTAGGATCACCACTTCATTTTAAGAATGTGAAATGTCAGAATAACAGTAGAGAGAAAGCTTTAATTCAGCTTTTATTTCTTTCATCACATTCCCAGAGGGTCAGAAGTTTACATACACTCATTTAGTATTTGGTAGCATTGTCTTTCAATTGTTTAACTTGGGTCAAACGTTTCAGGTGGCCTTCCACAAGCTTCCCACAATAAGTTGGGTGAATTTTGGCCCTTTCCTCCTGACAGAGATGGTGTAAATGAGTCAGGTATCTAGGCCTCTTCGTTCGCATGTGCTTCTTCAGTTCTGCCCACACATTTTCTATGGGATTGAGGTCAGGGCTTTGTGATGGCCACTCCAATACCTTGACTTTGTTGTCCTTAAGACATTTCCCACAACTTTGGAAGTATGCCTGGGGTCATCGTCCATTTGGAAGACCCATTTGCGACCAAGCTTTAACTTCCTGACTGATGTCTTAAGATGTTGTTTCAATATATCCACATCTTTTTCCTCCCTCATGATGCCATCTATTTTGTGAAGTGCACCAGTCCCTCCTGCAGCAAAGCACCCCCACAACATGATGCTGCCACCCCCGTGCTTCACGGTTGGGATGGTGTTTTTCGGCTTGCAAGCATCCTCCTTTTCCCCCCAAACATAACAATGGTCATTATGGCCAAACAGTTATATTTTTGTTTCATCAGACCAGAGGACATTTCTCCAAAAAGTACAATCTATGTCCCCATGTGCAGTTGCAAACCGTAGTCTGGCTTTTTATGGCGGTTTTGGAGCAGTGGCTTCTTCCTTGCTGAGCGGCCTTTCAGGTTATGTCGATATAGGACTCGTTTTACTGTGGATATAGATACTTTTGTACCTGTTTCCTCCAGCATCTTCACAAGGTCCTTTGCTGTTCTGGAATTGATTTGCACTTTTCGCATCCAAACTACGTTCATCTCTAGGAGACAGAACATGTCTCCTTCCTGAGCGGTATGACGTCTACATGTTCCCATGGTCTTTATACTTGCGTATTATTGTTTGTACAGATGAACGTGGTACCTTCAGGAATTTGGAAATTGTTTCCAAGGATGAACCAGACATGTGGAGGTCTACAATTTTTTTCTGAGGTTATTTTGATTTTCCCATAATGTCAAGCAAAGAGGCACTGAGTTTGAAGGTAGTGCTTGAAATACATCCACAGGTACACCTCCAATTGACTCAAAGGATGTCAATTAGCCTCAATCAGAAGCCTCTAAAGCCATGACATCATTTTCTGGAATTATCCAAGCTGTTTTAAGGTACAGTCAACTTAGCATATGTAAACTTCTGACCCATTGGAATTGTGATACATTCCAGTGTTGTGTTGTATAATCATAGCCAGCTAGCTAACTTCGCATCCCTCTGTGTTAGCTGGGTGTTTGAGTACGCTAACCTAGCTAGCTGCATAAGTAGCTAAGTAAGTTAAAGTGAACGTGAAAAAAAAATCTCTCCCTCTCTTGCTTCTCCGTCACTTTTGAAGAACTTAATTTGTTCAAAACTGTTTAACTATTGTCTTTCTTTTTGAGTCAACTAACTACTCACCACATTTTATGCACTGCAGTGCTAGCTAGCTGTGGCATATGCTTTCAGTACTAGATTAATTCTCTGATCCTTTGATTGGGTGGACAACATGTCAGTTCATGCTGCAAGAGCTCTGATACGTTGGAGGACGTCCTCCAGAAGTTGTCATAATTAATGTGTAAGTCTATGGAAGTCAATGTACCAAGAGGAGGGCAGAAGCTAGCTGTCCTCTGGCTACGCCATGGTGCTAGCCTACAGAGTGCTGCTGAGGCTACCGTAGACCTTTATTGCAAAACAGACATGTTAATATATTTTGTATAGTGTTATGTGTTATCTAAAGAGGATAACTTCTTTAATGTTTCAGTATTTAGATTTTTATCAAATTCACTGAGGAGGATGGTCCTGCCCTTCCTCGTCTGAGGAGCCTCCTCTGGTATAAAGATGCTTTGCCTTTTGGTTACTACTATTACATTTTTCTGACTTATGTCGACTGCAATACCTGAATGTTTTTTGGGATTCATACCTGCACCATATTTTTTATATCTAATCAAACCCTCCTCTGGGCGGATCTGGTTTTATCTTCACACACACACACGCACACGCACACGCACACACACACACACACACACACACACACACACACACGCGCACGCGCACGCGCACGCACACACACACACACACACACACACACACACACACACACACACACACACACACCTTAACAGAGGATCTGACAACACAACTAATAATGGATGACACCATCAGGAGGGGCCAAAAGCCATCTATCCACAGGACAGGGGCTTCTGTGCTGTTGCTAGGAGACAGAGGACCAGCGTTCCCTGTCCACACATACCTCTGTTTTCATATCCCTGATTCCATGCTGACACTGTCTGAATGGGGGAATAGACATTAGCTACATGTGATAGCAATGTACCTTAACAGTGGAATTGTGCGCTTCACTCACACACTGCTGTGTTTAACCACAAAATGTATTCTTCTCTTAAGATTACCAAACATCTATAATGCTCACCAATATGTCTGAGGACAAAAGACATGATTCATTACACCTGTGTCTCAATTAATCACAATGATTAAATCACACTTCACCTTTTCCATCAGAACACCTATGTTTGTCAGCTGATCAAGCTCTCTGTCAACTTTGGTACACATATCTGGAGCTGTTGATGTCCGTTGCCACTCGCAGTATCTTTATTTACACCCGTAAATGCACAATTTGTCACCCATCTTTATTGAGTAAAATGGGTTTCAGTCAATCATCAATATGTTCTTTGTCCCTCTGTCTGGTCCTGTGTACCCCACTAACCACAGCCCATCTGTAAATAGCCCATCCAATCTACCTACCTCATTACTTTTTTTCTCTTTTGCACAGCAGTATTTCTACTTGCACATCATCATCTGCACATCTATCACTTCAGTGTTAATTTGCTAAATTGTGATTACTTCACGACTATGGCCTATTTATAGCCTTACCTCCTCACACCATTTGCACACACTGTATATAGACTTTTTCTATTATGTTATTGACTGTATGTTTGTTAATTCCATGTGTAACTCTGTGTTGTTTGTGTTGCACTGCTTTGCTTTATCTTGACCAGATCGCAGTTGTAAATGAGAACTTGTTCTCAACTAGCCTACCTGGTTAAATGAATAAAGGTGAAAAAACAATGGGGGAAAAATGGAAATACCTGTTTTCTCAGTTACCCATGTGCTCTTAATTAATGTAGGGTAATTACACATGACCTAATCCAACCTGTTCCAGCCTCGCTGTAATATAGAACACATGCATCCAAACAAAATGTTGTCTAAAGTGGTGACAAATGCTATGTCAGTGTTGGGTTCTTGTTAGTTGTATAATTTGAGGGTTCTTTAGATGGTGGTGGATAATTCTCAGTGGATACACACACTGGATGGAGAATGATTAGTCTGTTACAGATTTAATAATCAACGGACCACATTCACACATCATCTCAACTTGTTACGGTTTTCTTCCTTAGTAGTAAGGATCGGACCAAAATGCAGCGTGGTTAATACGATACATGTTTAATGAAGAAAGAACACGAACAACAAGAACCGTACCGCGAAAACCTAACCAGCCTAATCTGGTGCAAACTAATACAGCAACAGGAACAATCACCCACCAAACACTCAAAGAATATGGTTCCCAATCAGAGACAACGATAAACACCTGCCTCTGATTGAGAACCACTTCAGGCAGCCATAGACTTTTCTAGAAAACCCCACTATACCACAATCCCAATACCTACAAAACCCCAAGACAAAACACACCACATAATAAACCCATGTCACACCCTGGCCTGACCAAAATAATAAAGAAAACACAGAATACTAAGACCAGGACATGACACAACTACTTCATGTTCTCCCCAACAATTAATTCAAGATCTGACGAATCAGAATAGAGCAAACTAGTTGCTAGGTAGATAATCAATTACCAATAGAATTCCAAACAACTGATCCATATTAGAACTACAGAACATTGACTTACAAAATAATAGTATCTCTCATACTACTCTGTCACAATCTCAACTAAATGTTTGTGTTTCATTCAACCAAGTAATGTTCAATTGAGTTCAGTATCAATCTTCTGGGTCGTTCCACGAAAAGAGCACCTTGCGCACCAATACTGGATTTTGGATAATTCGATAAATATAATTTTAATAAGAATGCCAAAAAAGTGTCAAAATTCTGTGACATTTCCAGGAGCATTTTAAACCCACTTAATCCCAAAATGTCTCCCAGTTTCACCACTGTTGTAAAGCCCTAGTTATTTTGTTGCATTAACAAAGTCATTTCTGAAGAGTGTTATTTATTTAATGTGATTAGTGATTAATACGTGTGGATTAACCTACAATACACTTTAAAATTGGAGGAATTTGGGCTTCTAGGTGAAAGGGTGTCGAACTCATTTAAAATGAGCAAAAAACAGTCCTCTATTTCCGATGCTCCCTGACTATAGTAATTATTAATGAGCTGGACAGTCAAGAAACTGTGTAAATATAGGTCCATTATCATTTCTACACAGTTTCCATTTGGTTTGAGTCATTTTAAAGTGTACTGAGTTTGTTCTCTAAACCCTAATGACAGAGCTCAGAGTCAAAACCACATAGCGACAGGTTGTAGACAGCTAAGTATGCCTCTGCTGTGAGGGGGATCTACAGACAGTAAAAAAAGATGACACTTCCTACCAATCACAAACACACACACACACACACACACACACACACACACACACACACACACACACACACACACACACACACACACACACACACACACACACACACACACACATAAGACACAGAGAGACACACACACATACATCAGGCTGGTGCAAGGAGATGCCAGCTGTTGTAACTCATCCCGAACTCAGCAAGGTCTGATTTCCTCAGACAATGGGCATCTGTAGATCCAAGTTTCCCTTCAGCATACTTCTCTGTCGGGTTCCTGACACACTTTCCCTCCATCACTCTCGCCTTACGGGTATGCTCTAATCCAGGGGTCTCCAATCTTTTATAGTATGAGAGCTACTCATTTCTTTATAGCTTTCAAATGGGCACTTTCTTCTCTTCTCCTCGACCCTACAACTCCCCGGATCCTTGATGTACCAGAGATATACTCGACCCTACAACTCCTCCCTGGGTCCTTGATGTACCAGAGATATACTCGACCCTACAACTCCTCCCTGGGTTCTTGATGTACCAGAGATATACTCGACCCTACAACTCCTCCCTGGGTTCTTGATGTACCAGAGATATACTCGACCCTACAACTCCTCCCCGGGTTCTTGATGTACCAGAGATATACTCGACCCTACAACTCCTCCCCGGGTCCTTGATGTACCAGAGATATACTCAACCCTACAACTCCTCCCTGGGTTCTTGATGATCCAGAGATATACTCGACCCTACAACTCCTCCCTGGGTTCTTGATGTACCAGAGATATACTCTACCCTACAACTCCTCCCTGGGTTCTTGATGATCCAGAGATATACTCGACCCTACAACTCCTCCCCGGATCCTTGATGTACCAGAGATATACTCGACCCTACAACTCCTCCCGGATCCTTGATGTACCAGAGATATACTCGACCCTACAACTCCTCCCCGGATCCTTGATGTACCAGAGATATACTCGACCCTACAACTCCTCCCTGGATCCTTGATGTACCAGAGATATACTCGACCCTACAATCCTCCCTGGGTCCTTGATGTACCATAGATATACTCGACCCTACAACTCCTCCCTGGGTTCTTGATGTACCAGAGATATACTCGACCCTACAACTCCTCCCCGGATCCTTGATGTACCAGAGATATACTCGACCCTACAACTCCTCCCTGGGTCCTTGATGTACCAGAGATATACCTGGTCAAATAATGGTTCAGAAACAACTCTAAGTGGGCCCCATAAAATTATATTTGGTATTTTCCCTAATTCTGTTTCATTTGTTTATTTTGAATGTTTTCTGTTTTTTTACTGTCAAAATTACAATTATTCATAGAGAAACAATGAAAATGAAAATGTTCTGAGTTCATGTCAATGCTTAAATCACAGCAGAAGACAATTTTTGAGGTCTGGGATAGAGGAAAAGAGGAATGTGTTGGTCTAGTGGTGTTTCTGCTGTTAGGCCTACTGCCGCAGAACAGTTTTTTAAATGTAACCTTTATTTAACTAGGCAAGTCAGTAAAGAGCAAATTCTTATTTACAATGACGGCCTAGGAACAATGGGTTAACTGCCTTGTTCAGAGGAAGAACAACAGATTTCTACCTTGTCAGCTCAGGGATTCAATCTAGCAACCTTTCAGTTACTGGCCCAACGCTCTAACCACTAGGCTACCTGTCACCCCGTAAACATGTCATGGCAGAGTTTGCAAAACAATGGCCACCTGATCCATACAAATAGACATGATGTAGTTCTGTCAGATATTAAACTATACTTTGCAGTTAACAAATCACTGAGAAGTTTTTTGGGGGGGAAGTCTTTCTCTCTACTCACAAGAAGGTTGTCATTAACATAGACTACAGAATATCATCGTGAGCACTCACCTAACATTTCCCAGCCTAACTGGCTATATACGGAGTGATAGACAAACTTGCGCACCAAACAAGACAGATGGGCAATATTGATGGAAATTACTTAGCAGAAATTGTGTTACGTCTGGCTTTATAAGCCAATAGTGACTAACCAGGGGTGAGATAATGTCAATGTGGCTTTGATTGGATATTAGCTGGGAGCTTTATGTTTATGACAGCTTGCAAAGGAACACATTAAAAAATGCATGTACTTTCATAATGTATTTGCGAGGTACTCATAGGTAGGCTGCGAGCTAATGGTAGCTGGCGTTGTACCTGTTAGAGACACCTGCTCTAATCCGAACTGAGTGCCAGGACTGGGTGAGACTAGAACAGTTTAACACACACATGCACACACACACATACACATACATAAATTGACACAGCCATCTGGTGGCCTGGTGGGGCCTGTTGTTTGGGCTGGGTATTTTAGCTGTCCAATGGAGAACACAAGCCTGCTTTGTACTCCACTGCCCTGGCCCTGCCTAACGGATTAATCCTGGCCAACTCACTGTCTGGGGCAGGAGTGTGTGTGTGTTTGTGTGTGTGTGTGTGCCTGCATGTGAAAGTGTGTTGTAAGTGTGCATGTGCGTGGGTCCGTGTGCGTGTCTGTGTGTCCCTCCGTGATTGTATTACTACCTCAGCCATCTGCCATAACTTCCTGTTTTACAGATGGACCAGCCCAGGGGCCGGTTGCCCCAGTTGGAGGTAAAGAAGTTGGTCTTAAATGCTACGTCGGACTTTGTGATCAGAATTTACACCTGTTTCACCAACCAAAAATAACACGAGTTAAGTCCAGCCTAAGCAATGCGTGTTCATGAGATTTGATGCTTCATAATGATGGTTTATAGGCAGTGCCCGTTACTAGGTTGTTACCATCCTTGTGGCAGTTCCTAAAGGTCCCAAACAGTAATTCTGATTCCCAAGTGAAATAATCCCGCCTCCTGAATCCAAGTGTTTGACATGGGGGGGGAGGGGGACCAGTAACTTTATGATCAAACTTTATCAATGTAGAATCAACAGTACTTTTTCATACTTTGGTCATTATATTTTGATCTGGTTTCCTTAGAATATCATACAATTTCATGAACAACATGATTTTGACTGTTCATGACCTAAGTTTGCCAGGCATGTCACTTCACCAATCACTTTGCAAAAGCCCACCCCTAGGCATACATGTTTTCTGAACCACACCTGGATGGATCAATCAATAATTACTGTGGTAATATCACTGAATGACGAAAAGATTGGAATAAAGTAGTCTAATGCCATTGAAGGCATGTATCAAATAGTTACTTACTGAAACTCCCAAAGTCATCCAACCATTTAAAATCATTTAAAGCAATAGCGACGTGTGGTTAACTATACCTTCAGCACCATTTTGATTGGGACAGCGCCACCGTGCTGCTCTGAGACACGTGTGAGGACTTGTCTTGATAAATCAATAGTTTTGGGTTTCACTGAATCTCCGTTTTTGAAATTTGGTTACAACTAGGCTGGGAAAATGTTAGGTGAGTGCTCACGATGATATTCTGTAGTCTAGTCTGCTCATCTATTAACACTGATCAGAGCGTTTTGCAAGCATGTTATGTAGACTAGCATAAACAAGTGGATTATTTTGCTAGCATGTTATGTAGCCTAACATAAACAAGTTGACTATTTTGTTCTTCACTCGTGTAGTAGCCTGTATCCGGACCAACATCCCTTGACATGTCAATCAATCAATCGATGTGATTTTGTTTCAGTGAATCTCCATCTGTAGGCTATATTTGGTTATTTGATCTCTGGCAGGGCAAATAGGTTGAGGTGGTAGGTAATCTAGTTATTTGCTCATCTTTTACTAAACAGAAACATTTAGTATGCTATAATGTAGCGTAAATCAAGTGTATTATTTTGCTATTAACACGTGGGACTAGGCCTCTGATGCTGGGAGCATCTAGGTGTCCTTGAAGGCTCAAAAACAAGATGATTGACAGATTGTGATTGGAAAATGACACTATCAACACCAGACTATCGGCACAAGATGAGGGCACCCAATGCTCAAGAGGACTGTGTGGTTTGGATGTCTGTGGACAACCCAGATGGTATCCCCGGCCGTGTCCTCAGAGCATGTGCTGACCTGCTGGCTGGAGTGTTTACAGACATATTTAACCTCTCCCTGTCCCAGTCTGTAATCCCCACATGCTTCAAGATGTCCACCATTTTTCCTGTTCTCAAGCAAAGGTAACCTAACCTGCCTAAATGACTGCCATGTGGCACTCACTTCTGTCATCGTGAAGTGCTTTGAGAGGCTGGTCAAGGACCACACCAGCTCCACCTTACCCGACACCCTGGAAACACTACAATTTGCATACCGCCCCAACAGATCCACAGACGACTCAATCGCCATCGCCCAGCACACTACACACTGCACACTGCACACTGCACAGTTCCCTATGCCGCACTTCCTTTTCCCAAGAGGAACACCTACGTAAGAGTGCTGTTCATTGACTACAGCTCAGCGTTCAACACCATAGTCCCCTCCAAGATCGACACTAGCCGGGGTATGAACACCTTTGCAACTGGATCCTGGACTTCCTGACAGATAGGTGACAAGGATAAGCAACAGCACCTCCGCCACATTGACTGTCCAAAATGGTGGCCCTCCAGTGGTGGGTACTCAGCCCCATCCTGTACTCCCGGTGTACCCATGACTGTGTGGCCACATACGACCCCAATACCATCATTAACCATAGAAGCACCAACATATTTTTATATTAAAAGAGCAGTAACACTTTTTATTTCATTAACCTTTCGTAACAGACATTATTGGTTTTAATTCCCCTAAATGATCCAATTTATAGACAAATTTGATGTTTAAAAATAGATGTTTTGAATCAAAATCCAAATCAAATCAAATCAAATTTATTTATATAGCCCTTCGTACATCAGCTGATATCTCAAAGTGCTGTACAGAAACCCAGCCTAAAACCCCAAACAGGAAGCAATGCAGGTGTAGAAGCACGGTGGCTAGGAAAAACTCCTTAGAAAGGCCAAAACCTAGGAAGAAACCTAGAGAGGAACCAGGCTATGTGGGGTGGCCAGTCCTCTTCTGGCTGTGCCGGGTGGAGATTATAACAGAACATGGCCAAGATATTCAAATGTTCATAAATGACCAGCATGGTCGTATAATAATAAGGCAGAACAGTTGAAACTGGAGCAGCAGCACGGTCAGATGGACTAGGGACAGCAAGGAGTCATCATGTCAGGTAGTCCTGGGGCATGGTCCTAGGGCTCAGGTCCTCCGAGAGAGAGAAAGAAAGAAAGAGAGAAGGAGAGAATTAGAGAACGCACACTTAGATTCACACAGGACACCGAATAGGACAGGAGAAGTACTCCAGATATAACAAACTGACCATAGCCCTCCGACACATAAACTACAGCAGCATAAATACTGGAGGCTGAGACAGGAGGGGGCAGGAGACACTGTGGCCCCATCCGAGGACACCCCTGGACAGATATGGGGGCTACTGGTGATATGGGGGTTATTGGTGATATGGGGGTTATAGGTGATATGGGGTTATTGGTGATATGGGCTTATAGGTGATATGGGGTTATAGGTGATATGGGGTTATAGGTGATATGGGGGTTATAGGTGATATGGGGTTATTGGTGATATGTGGGTTATAGGTGATATGGGGTTATAGGTGATATGGGGGCTATTGGAGATATGGGGGTTATAGGTGATATGGGGGCTACTGGTGATATGGGGGTTATAGGTGATATGGGGGTTATAGGTGATATGGGAGTTAAAGGTGATATGGGGTTATAGGTGATATGAGGTTATAGGTGATATGGGGGTTATAGGTGATATGGGGTTATTGGTGATATGGGGTTATAGGTGATATGGGGTTATAGGTGATATGGGAGTTATAGGTGATATGGGGTTATTGGTGATATGGGGTTATAGGTGATATGGGTTTATAGGTGATATGGGGGTAAGAGGTGATATGGGGTTATAGGTAATATGGGGGTTATAGGTGATATGGGGGCTATTGGAGATATGGGGGTTATAGGTGATATGGGAGTTATAGGTGATATGGGGTTATAGGTTATATGGGGTTATAGGTGATATGGGGGTAAGAGGTGATATGGGGTTATAGGTAATATGGGGGTTATAGGTGATATGGGGGCTACTGGTGATATGGGGGTTATAGGTGATATGGGGTTATAGATGATATGGGGTTATAGTTGATATGGGGGCTACTTTTGATATGGGGGTTATAGGTGATATGGGGGTTATAGGTGATATGGTGGCTACTGGTGATATGAGGTTTTAGGTGATATGGGGTTATAGGTGATATGGGGTTATAGGTGATATGGGGTTATTGGTGATATGGGGTTATAGGTGATATGGGGGCTACTGGTGATATGGGGGTTTTAGGTGATATGGGGTTATAGCTGATATGGGGGCTACTTTTGATATGGGGTTATAGGTGAGATGGGGGTTATAGGTGATATGGGGTTATAGGTGATATGGGGGCTATTGGAGATATGGGGGTTATAGGTGATATGGGAGTTATAGGTGATATGGGGTTATAGGTGATATGGGGTTATAGGTGATATGGGGTTAAGGTGATATGGGGGTTAAGGGTGATATGGGGGTTATAGGTGATATGGGGTTATAGGTGATATGGGTGCTATTGGTGAAATGGGGTTATAGGTGATATGGGGTTATAGGTGAAATGGGGGTTATTGGTGATATTTGGTTATGGGTGATATGGGAGTTATAGGTGATATCGGGTTATAGGTGATATGGGGTTACAGTGATATGGGGTTATAGGTGATATGGGGATATGGGTGATATGGGGGCTATAGGTAATATGGGGGTTATAGGTGATATGGGGGCTACTGGTGATATGGGGTTATAGGTGATATGGGGTTATAGATGATATGGGGTTATAGTTGATATGGGGGCTACTTTTGATATGGGGGTTATAGGTGATATGGGGGTTATAGGTGATATGGTGGCTACTGGTGATATGAGGTTATAGGTGATATGGGGTTATAGGTGATATGGGGGTTATAGGTGATATGGGGTTATTGGTGATATGGGGTTATAGGTGATATGGGTTTATAGGTGATATGGGGGTTATAGGTGATATGGGGGCTACTGGTGATATGGGGGTTTTAGGTGATATGGGGTTATAGATGATATGGGGTTATAGTTGATATGGGGGCTACTTTTGATATGGGGGTTATAGGTGAAATGGGGGTTATAGGTGATATGGGGTTATAGGTGATATGGGGGCTATTGGAGATTTGGGGGTTATAGGTGAAATGGGGGTTATAGGTGATATGGGGTTATAGGTGATATGGGGGCTATTGGAGATTTGGGGGTTAAGGTGATATGGGGGTTAAGGGTGATATGGGGGTTACAGGTGATATGGGGTTATAGGTGATATGGGTGCTATTGGTGAAATCGGGTTATAGGTGATATGGGGTTATAGGTGAAATGGGGGTTATTGGTGATATGTGGTTATGGGTGATATGGGAGTTATAGGTGATATCGGGTTATAGGTGATATGGGGATATGGGTGATATGGGGGCTATAGGTAATATGGGGGTTATAGGTGATATGGGGGCTACTGGTGATATGGGGTTATAGGTGATATGGGGTTATAGATGATATGGGGTTATAGTTGATATGGGGGCTACTTTTGATATGGGGGTTATAGGTGATATGGGGGTTATAGGTGATATGGTGGCTACTGGTGATATGGGGGTTATAGGTGATATGGGGTTATAGATTATATGGGGTTATAGTTGATATGGGGGCTCCTTTTGATATGGGGTTATAGGTGATATGGGGTTATAGGTGATATGGTGGCTACTGGTGATATGAGGTTATAGGTGTTATGGGGTTACAGGTGATATGGGGGTTAAAGGTGATATGGGGTTATTGGTGATATGGGGTTATAGGTGATATAGGTTTATAGGTGATATGGGGGTTATAGGTGATATGGGGGCTACTGGTGATATGGGGGTTATAGGTGATATGGGGTTATAGATGATATGGGGTTATAGTTGATATGGGGCTACTTTTGATATGGGGTTATAGGTGAAATGGGGGCTATTGTTGAAATGGGGTTATAGGTGATATGGGGTTATGGGGTTATAGGTGAAATGGGGGTTATTGGTGATATGTTGTTATGGGTGATATGGGAGTTATAGGTGATATCGGGTTATAGGTGATATGGGGTTACAGTGATATGGGGTTAAAGGTGATATGGGGATATGGGTGATATGGGGGCTATAGGTGATATGGGGGCTATAGGTGATATGGGGGCTATTGGTGATATGGGGTTATAGGTGATATGGGGTTATAGGTTATATGGGGTTATATTGATATTTGGGTTACAGGTGATATGGAGTTATAGGTGATATGGGGGCTACTGGTGATATGGGGGCTACTGGTGATATGGTGGTTATTGGTGATATGGGGGTTATTGGTGATATGGGGGTTATTGGTGATATGGGGGTTATTGGTGATATGGGGGCTATTGGTGATATGGGGGCTACGGATGATATGGGGGCTATTTGTGAGATGGGGCTACTGGTGATAAGGGGTTATAGGTTATATGGGGTTATAGGTGGTTTGGGGTTACAGTTGATATGGGGTTATAGGTGATATGGGGGTTATAGGTTATATGGGGGCTACTGGTGATATGGGGGTTATTGGTGATATGGGGTTAAAGGTGATATGGGTTTATAGGTGATATGGGGGTAAGAGGTGATATGGGGTTATAGGTAATATGGGGGCTACTGGTGATATGGGGGTTATAGGTGATATGTGGGTTATAGGTGATATGGGGTTATAGGTGATATTGGGGCTATTGGAGATATGGGGTTATAGGTGATATGGGGGCTACTGGTGATATGGGGGTTATAGGTGATATGGGGTTATAGATGATATGGGGTTATAGTTGATATGGGGGCTACTTTTGATATGGGGTTATAGGTGATATGGGGGTTATAGGTGATATGGTGGCTACTGGTGATATGAGGTTATAGGTGATATGGGGTTATAGGTGATATGGGGGTTATAGGTGATATGGGGTTATAGGTGATATGTGGGCTATTGGAGATATAGGGGTTATAGGTGATATGGGAGTTACAGGTGATATGGGGTTATAGGTGATATGGGGTTATAGGTGATATGGGGTTAAGGTGATATGGGGGTTAGGGTGATATGGGGGTTATAGGTGATATGGGGTTATAGGTGATATGGGGGCTATTGGTGAAATGGGGTTATAGGTGATATGGGGTTATAGGTGAAATGGGGGTTATTGGTGATATGTGGTTATGGGTGATATGGGAGTTATAGGTGATATGGGGATATGGGTGATATGGGGGCTGTAGGTAATATGGGGGTTATAGGTGATATGGGGGCTACTGGTGATATGGGGTTATAGGTGATATGGGGTTATAGATGATATGGGGTTATAGTTGATATGGGGGCTACTTTTGATATGGGGGTTATAGGTGATATGGGGGTTATAGGTGATATGGTGGCTACTGGTGATATGAGGTTATAGGTGATATGGGGTTATATGTGATATGGGGGTTATAGGTGATATGGGGTTATTGGTGATATGGGGTTATAGGTGATATGGGTTTATAGGTGATATGGGGGTTATAGGTTATATGGGGCTACTGGTGATATGGGGGTTATAGGTGATATGGGGTTATAGATGATATGGGGTTATAGTTGATATGGGGGTTAAGGGTGATATGGGGGTTATAGGTGATATGGGGTTATAGGTGATATGGGGGCAATTGGTGAAATGGGGTTATAGGTGATATGGGGTTATAGGTGAAATGGGGTTATTGGTGATATGTGGTTATGGGTGATATGGGAGTTATAGGTGATATCGGGTTACAGTGATATGGGGTTATAGGTGATATGGGGATATGGGTGATATGGGGGCTGCGGATTATATGGGGGCTATTGGTGATATGGGGGCTACTGGTGATATGGGGGTTATTGGTGATATGGGGTTATAGGTGATATGGGGGCTACTGGTGATATGGGGGTTATAGGTGATATGTGGTTATAGATGATATGGGGCTATTGGTGATATGGGGTTATAGGTGATATGGGGTTATAGGTGATATGGGGTTATAGTTGATATGGGGTTATAGGTGATATGGGGTTATAGGTGATATGGGGGCTACTGGTGATATGGGGTTATTGGTGATATGGGGTTATAGGTGATATGGGGTAATAGGTGATATGGGGTTATAGGTAATATGGGGGCTACTGGTGATATGGGGGCTACTGGTGATATGGGGTTATAGGTGATATGGGGTTATTGGTGATATGGGGTTATAGGTGATATGGGGGTTATAGGTGATATGGGGTTATAGGTGATATGGGGCTACTGGTGATATGGGGCTACTGGTGATATGGGGTTATAGGTGATATGGGGTTAAGGTGATATGGGGGTTAGGGTGATATGGGGGTTATAGGTGATATGGGGTTATAGGTGATATGGGGGCTATTGGTGAAATGGGGTTATAGGTGATATGGGGTTATAGGTGAAATGGGGGTTATTGGTGATATGTGGTTATGGGTGATATGGGAGTTATAGGTGATATGGGGATATGGGTGATATGGGGGCTATAGGTAATATGGGGTTTATAGGTGATATGGGGGCTACTGGTGATATGGGGGTTATAGGTGATATGGGGTTATAGATGATATGGGGTTATAGTTGATATGGGGGCTACTTTTGACATGGGGGTTATAGGTGATATGGTGGCTACTGGTGATATGAGGTTATAGGTGATATGGGGTTATTGGTGATATGGGGTTATAGGTGATATGGGTTTATAGGTGATATGGGGGTTATAGGTTATATGGGGGCTACTGGTGATATGGGGGTTATAGGTGATATGGGGTTATAGATGATATGGGGTTATAGTTGATATGGGGGTTAAGGGTGATATGGGGGTTATAGGTGATATGGGGTTATAGGTGATATGGGGGCAATTGGTGAAATGGGGTTATAGGTGATATGGGGTTATAGGTGAAATGGGGGTTATTGGTGATATGTGGTTATGGGTGATATGGGAGTTATAGGTGATATCGGGTTACAGTGATATGGGGTTATAGGTGATATGGTGGCTACTGGTGATATGAGGTTATAGGTGATATGGGGTTATATGTGATATGGGGGTTATAGGTGATATGGGGTTATTGGTGATATGGGGTTATAGGTGATATGGGTTTTATAGGTGATATGGGGTTATAGGTGATATGGGGGCTACTTTTGATAAGGGTTATAGGTGAAATGGGGTTATAGGTGATATGGGGTTATAGGTGATATGGGGGTTATAGGTGATATGGGGTTATAGGTGATATGGGGTTATAGTTGATATGGGGTTATAGGTGATATGGGGGTTATAGGTGATATGGGGGCTACTGGTGATATGGGGGTTATTGGTGATATGGTGTTATAGGTGATATGGGGGCTATTGGTGATATGGGGGTTATAGGTGATATGGGGTAATTGGTGATATGGGGTTATAGGTGATATGGGGTTAGAGGTGATATGGGGGCTACTGGTGATATGAGGTTATAGGTGATATGGGGTTATAGGTGATATGGGGGCTACTGGTGATATGGGTGTTATATGTGATATGGGGTTATTGGTGATATGGGGTTATAGGTGATATGGGGCTACTGGTGATATGGGCTTATAGGTTATATGGGGTTATAGGTGATATGGGGGTTATAGGTGATATGGGGTTATTGGTGATATGGGCTTATAGGTTATATGGGGTTATAGGAGATATGGGGGTTATAGTTGATATGGGGTTATAGTTGATATGGGGTTATAGGTGATATGGGGGTTATAGGTGATATGGGGGCTACTGGTGATATGGGGGTTATTGGTGATATGGTGTTATAGGTGATATGGGGTAATTGGTGATATGGGGTTATAAGTGATATGGGTTTATAGGTGATATGGGGTAATAGGTTATATGGGGTTATAGGTAATATGGGGGCTACTGGTGATATGGGGTTATAGGTGATATGGGGTTATAGGTGATATGGGGTTATAGGTGATATGGGGCTATTGGAGATATGGGGGTTATAGGTGATATGGGGCTACTTGTGATATGGGGGTTATAGGTGATATGGGGTTATTGGTTATATGGGGTTATAGGTGATATGGGGTTATAGGTAATCTGGGGGCTACTGGTGATATGAGGTTATAGGTGATATGGGGTTATAGGTGATATGGGGGGGTGTAGGTGATATTTGGGTTATAGGTGATATGGGGATATAGGTGATATGGGGTTATAGGTGATATGGGGTTATAGGTGATATGGGGGTTATAGGTGATATGGGGCTACTGGTGATATGAGGTTATAGGTGATATGGGGTTATAGGTGATATGGGGGCTACTGGTGATATGGGGGTTATATGTGATATGGGGTTATTGGTGATATGTGGTTATAGGTGATATGGGTTTATAGGTGATATGGGGTTATAGGTGATATGGGGGCTACTTTTGATAAGGGGTTATAGGTGAAATGGGGGTTAGGGATATGGGGTTATAGGTGATATGGGGGTTATAGGTGATATGGGGTTATAGGTGATATGGGGTTATAGTTGATATGGGGTTATAGGTGATATGGGGGTTATAGGTGATATGGGGGCTACTGGTGATATGGGGGTTATTGGTGATATGGTGTTATAGGTGATATGGGTGCTATTGGTGATATGGGGTTATAGGTGATATGGGGTAATTGGTGATATGGGGTTATAGGTGATATGGGGTTAGAGGTGATATGGGGGCTACTGGTGATATGAGGTTATAGGTGATATGGGGTTATAGGTGATATGGGGGCTACTGGTGATATGGGGTTATATGTGATATGGGGTTATTGGTGATATGGGGTTATAGGTGATATGGGTTTATAGGTTATATGGGGGTTATAGGTGATATGGGGGCTACTTTTGATGTGGGGTTATAGGTGAAATGGGGTTATAGGTTATATGGGGTTATAGGTGATATGGGGCTATTGGAGATATGGGGGTTATAGGTGATATGGGGGTTATAGGTGATATTGGGGCTACTGGTGATATGGGCTTATAGGTTATATGGGGTTATAGGTGATATGGGGTTATAGGTGATATGGGGTTGTAGGTGATATGGGGGTTATAGGTGATATGGGGCTACTGGTGATATGAGGTTATAGGTGATATGGGGCTACTGGTGATATGGGTGTTATATGTGATATGGGGTTATTGGTGATATGGGGTTATAGGTGATATGGGGCTACTGGTGATATGGGCTTATAGGTTATATGGGGTTATAGGTGATATGGGGGTTATAGGTGATATGGGGTTATTGGTGATATGGGCTTATAGGTTATATGGGGTTATAGGTGATATGGGGGTTATAGGTGATATGGGGTTATAGTTGATATGGGGTTATAGGTGATATGGGGTTATAGGTGATATGGGGGCTACTGATGATATGGGGTTATTGGTGATATGGTGTTATAGGTGATATGGGGTAATTGGTGATATGGGGTTATAAGTGATATGGGTTTATAGGTGATATGGGGGTAATAGGTTATATGGGGTTATAGGTAATATGGGGCTACTGGTGATATGGGGTTATAGGTGATATGGGGGTTATAGGTGATATGGGGTTATAGGTGATATGGGGGCTATTGGAGATATGGGGGTTATAGGTGATATGGGGACTACTTGGATATGGGGGTTATAGGTGATATGGGGTTATTGGTTATATGGGGTTATAGGTGATATGGGGTTATAGGTAATATGGGGGCTACTGGTGATATGGGGGTTATAGGTGATATGGGGGTTATAGGTGATATGGGGTTATAGGTGATATGGGGGCTATTGGAGATATGGGGGTTATAGGTGATATGGGGGCTACTTGTGATATGGGGTTATAGGTGATATGGGGTTATTGGTTATATGGGGTTATAGGTGATATGGGGTTATAGGTAATCTGGGGGCTACTGGTGATATGAGGTTATAGGTGATATGGGGTTATAGGTGATATGGGGGTGTAGGTGATATTTGGGTTATAGGTGATATGGGGATATAGGTGATATGGGGTTATAGGTGATATGGGGTTATAGGTGATATGGGGGTTATAGGTGATATAGGGCTACTGGTGATATGAGGTTATAGGTGATATGGGGTTATAGGTGATATGGGGGCTACTGGTGATATGGGGGTTATATGTGATATGGGGTTATTGGTGATATGTGGTTATAGGTGATATGGGTTTATAGGTGATATGGGGGTTATAGGTGATATGGGGGCTACTTTTGATAAGGGGTTATAGGTGAAATGGGGTTTAGGGGATATGGGGTTATAGGTGATATGGGGTTATAGGTGATATGGGGTTATAGGTGATATGGGGTTATAGTTGATATGGGGTTATAGGTGATATGGGGGTTATAGGTGATATGGGGGCTACTGGTGATATGGGGTTATTGGTGATATGGTGTTATAGGTGATATGGGGGCTATTGGTGATATGGGGTTATAGGTGATATGGGGTAATTGGTGATATGGGGTTATAGGTGATATGGGGTTAGAGGTGATATGGGGGCTACTGGTGATATGAGGTTATAGGTGATATGGGGTTATAGGTGATATGGGGGCTACTGGTGATATGGGGGTTATATGTCATATGGGGTTATTGGTGATATGGGGTTATAGGTGATATGGGTTTATAGGTTATATGGGGTTATAGGTGATATGGGGGCTACTTTTGATATGGGGGTTATAGGTGAAATGGGGGTTATAGGTGATATGGGGTTATAGGTGATATGGGGGCTATTGGAGATATGGGGGTTATAGGTGATATGGGGGTTATAGGTGATATTGGGGCTACTGGTGATATGGGCTTATAGGTTATATGGGGTTATAGGTGATATGGGGTTATAGGTGATATGGGGTTGTAGGTGATATGGGGGTTATAGGTGATATGGGGCTACTGGTGATATGAGGTTATAGGTGATATGGGGCTACTGGTGATATGGGTGTTATATGTGATATGGGGTTATTGGTGATATGGGGTTATAGGTGATATGGGGCTACTGGTGATATGGGCTTATAGGTTATATGGGGTTATAGGTGATATGGGGGTTATAGGTGATATGGGGTTATTGGTGATATGGGCTTATAGGTTATATGGGGTTATAGGTGATATGGGGGTTATAGGTGATATGGGGTTATAGTTGATATGGGGTTATAGGTGATATGGGGTTATAGGTGATATGGGGGCTACTGATGATATGGGGGTTATTGGTGATATGGTGTTATAGGTGATATGGGGTAATTGGTGATATGGGGTTATAAGTGATATGGGTTTTATAGGTGATATGGGGTAATAGGTTATATGGGGTTATAGGTAATATGGGGGCTACTGGTGATATGGGGGTTATAGGTGATATGGGGGTTATAGGTGATATGGGGTTATAGGTGATATGGGGGCTGTGGAGATATGGGGGTTATAGGTGATATGGGGGGCTACTTGTGATATGGGGGTTATAGGTGATATGGGGTTATTGGTTATATGGGGTTATAGGTGATATGGGGTTATAGGTAATATGGGGGCTACTGGTGATATGGGGGTTATAGGTGATATGGGGTTATAGGTGATATGGGGTTATAGGTGATATGGGGTGTAGGTGATATTTGGGTTATAGGTGATATGGGGATATAGGTGATATGGGGTTATAGGTGATATGGGGTTATAGGTAATATGGTGGCAACTGGTGATATGGGGGTTATAGGTGATATGGGGTTATAGGTGATATGGGGGCTACTGGTGATATGGGGGTTATATGTGATATGGGGTTATTGGTGATATGTGGTTATAGGTGATATGGGTTTATAGGTGATATGGGGTTATAGGTGATATGGGGCTACTTTTGATAAGGGGTAATAGGTGAAATGGGGTTATAGGTGATATGGGGTTATAGGTGATATGGGGGTTATAGGTGATATGGGGGCTACTGGTGATATGGGGGTATAGGTGATATGGGGTTATAGGTGATATGGGGGTTATAGGTGATATGGGGCTATTGGAGATATGGGGGTTATAGGTGATATGGGGGCTACTTGTGATATGGGGGTTATAGGTGATATGGGGTTATTGGTTATATGGGGTTATAGGTGATATGGGGGTGTAGGTGATATTTGGGTTATGGGTTATAGGTGATATGAAATTGTAGGTGATATTTGGGTTATAGGTGATATGGGGATATAGGTGATATGGGGTTATAGGTGAAATGGGGTTATAGGTGATATGGGGTTATAGGTGATATGGGGCTACTGGTGATATGAGGTTATAGGTGATATGGGGGCTACTGGTGATATGGGGTTATATGTGATATGGGGTTATTGGTGATATGTGGTTATAGGTGATATGGGTTTATAGGTGATATGGGGGTTATAGGTGATATGGGGGCTACTTTTGATAAGGGGTTATAGGTGAAATGGGGGTTATAGGTGATATGGGGTTATAGGTGATATGGGGTTATAGGTGATATGGGGTTATAGTTGATATGGGGTTATAGGTGATATGGGGGTTATAGGTGATATGGGGGCTACTGGTGATATGGGGGTTATTGGTGATATGGTGTTATAGGTGATATGGGGGCTACTGGTGATATGGGGGTTATAGGTGATATGGGGTAATTGGTGATATGGGGTTATAGGTGATATGGGTTTATAGGTGATATGGGGGTAATAGGTGATATGGGGTTATAGGTAATATGGGGGCTACTGGTGATATGGGGGTTATAGGTGATATGGGGTTATAGGTGATATGGGGTTATAGGTGATATGGGGGCTGTGGAGATATGGGGGTTAAGGTGATATCGGGGCTACTTGTGATATGGGGGTTATAGGTGATATGGGGTTATTGGTGATATGGGGTTATAGGTGATATGGGGGTGTAGGTGATATTTGGGTTATAGGTGATATGGGGATATAGGTGATATGGGGTTATAGGTGATATGGGGTTATAGGTGATATGGGGGTTATAGGTGATATGGGGGCTACTGGTGATATGAGGTTATAGGTGATATGGGGTTATAGGTGATATGGGGGCTACTGGTGATATGGGGTTATATGTGATATGGGGTTATTGGTGATATGGGGTTATAGGTGATATGGGTTTTATAGGTGATATGGGGGTTATAGGTGATATGGGTGCTAATTTTGATAAGGGGTTATAGGTGAAATGGGGTTATAGGTGATATGTGGTTATAGGTGATATGGGGGCTATTGGAGATATGGGGGTTATAGGTGATATGGGGGTTATAGGTAATATTGGGGCTACTGGTGATATGGGCTTATAGGTTATATGGGGTTATAGGTGATATGGGGGTTATAGGTGATATGGGGTTATAGGTGATATGGGGTTATAGGTGATATGGGGTTATAGGTGATATGGGGTTATAGGTGATATGGGGTTATAGGTGATATGGGGTTAAATGTGATATGGGGTTATAGGTGATATGGGGTTAAGGGTGATATGGGGGTTATAGGTGATATGAGGTTATAGGTGATATGAGGTTATAGGTGATATGGGGGCTATTGGTGATATGGGGTTATAGGTGATATGGGGGTTATATTGATATGGGGGTTATAGGTGATATGCGGTTATAGGTGATATGAGGTTATAGGTGAAATGGGGTTATAGGTTATATCGGGTTATAGGTGATATGGGGATATGGGTGATATGGGGGCTATTGGTGATATGGGGTTATAGGTGATATGGGGTTAAAGGTGATATGGGGGTTATAGGTGATATGAGGTTATAGGTGATATGGGGGCTGTTGGTGATATGGGGTTATAGGTGATATGGGGTTTATATTGATATGGGCGTTATAGGTGATATGGGGTTATAGGTGATATGAGGTTATAGGTGAAATGGTTATAGGTTTATATCGGGTTATAGGTGATATGGGGATATGGGTGATATGGGGGCTATTGGTGATATGGGGTTATAGGTGATATGGGGTTATAGGTGATTTGGGGGCTACTGGTGATATGGGGCTATTGGTGATATGGAGGTTATTGGTGATATGGGGTTATTGGTGATATGGGAGCTACAGACGATATTGGGGCTACTGGTGATATGGGGCTACTGGTGATATGGGGTTATTGGTGATATGGGGTTAAGGGTGATATGGGGTTATAGGTGATATGAGGTTATAGGTGATATGAGGTTATAGGTGATATAGGGGCTATTGGTGATATGGGGTTATAGGTGATATGGGGTTATATTGATATGGGGGTTATAGGTGATATGCGGTTATAGGTGATATGAGGTTATAGGTGAAATGGGGTTATAGGTTATATCGGGTTATAGGTGATATGGGGATATGGTGATATGGGGCTATTGGTGATATGGGGTTATAGGTGATATGGGGTTAAGGGTGATATGGGGTTATAGGTGATATGAGGTTATAGGTGATATGGGGGCTATTGGTGATATGGGGTTATAGGTGATATGGGGTTATAGGTGATTTGGGGGCTACTGGTGATATGGGGGCTATTGGTGATATGGAGGTTATTGGTGATATGGGGGTTATTGGTGATATGGGAGCTACAGACGATATTGGGGCTACTGGTGATATGGGGGCTACTGGTGATATGGGGGTTATTGGTGATATGGGGTTATAGGTGATATGGGGTTATAGGTGATATGGGGGCTATTGGAATATGGGGTTATAGGTGATATGGGGGCTACTTTTGATATGGGGTTATAGGTGATATGGGGGCTGTGGAGAATATGGGGTTATAGGTGATATGGGGTTATAGGTGATATGGGGTTATAGGTGAAATAGGGGTTATAGGTGATATGGGGTTATAGGTGATATGGGGATATGGTGACATGGGGTTATAGGTGATATGGGGTTATAGTTGACATGGGGTTATAGGTGATATAGGGGTTATATTGATATTTGGCTTATAGGTGATATGGGGTTATAGGTGACATGGGGTTATAGGTGATATGGGGTTATAGGTGATATGGGGTTATAGGTGATATGGGGTTAAGGTGATATGGGGTTATAGGTGATATGGGGTTATTGGTGATATGTGGTTATAGGTGATATGTGGTTATAGGTGATATGGGAGTTATAGGTGATATGGGGTTATAGGTGACATGGGGTTATAGGTGATATGGGGTTATAGGTGATATGGGGTTATAGGTGATATGGGGTTAAGGGTGATATGGGGTTATAGGTGATACAGGGGTTATAGGTGATATGGGGGCTATTGGTGATATGGGGTTATAGGTGATATGGGGTTATAGGTGATATGGGGTTATATTGATACGGGGTTTTAGGTGATATGGGGTTATAGGTGATATGAGGTTATAGGTGAAATGGGGTTATAGGTGATATGGGGTTATAGGTGATATGGGGATATGGTGATATGGGGGCTATTGGTGATTTGGGGGCTACTGGTGATATGGGGTTATAGGTGATATAGGGGGCTACTGGTGATATGGGGGTTATAGGTGACATGGGTTTATAGGTGATATGGGGTTATATGTGATATGGGGGCAACTTTTGATATGGGGGTTATAAATGTGAAATGGGGTTATAGGTGATATGGGGTTATAGGTTATATGGGGCTATTGGAATATGGGGGTTATAGGTGATATGGGGGTTATAGGTGATATTGGGGCTACTGGTGATATGGGCTTATAGGTTATATGGGGTTATAGATGAAATGGGGTTATAGGTGATATGGGAGGTGTAGGTGATATTTGGGTTATAGGTGATATGGGGTTATAGGTGATATGGGGTTACAGGTGATATGGGGGCTATTGGTGATATGGGGTTATAGGTTATATGGGGTTATAGGTGATATTTGGGTTATAGGTGATATGGGGTTATAGGTGATATGAGGTTATAGGTGATATGGGGGCTACTGGTGATATGGGGGCTACTGGTGATATGGGGTTATAGGTGATATGGGGATATAGTTGATATGGGGTTATAGGTGATGTGAGGGTTATATGTGATATGGGGCTACTGGTGATATGGGGGTTATTGGTGATATGGGGTTGTTGGTGATATGGGAGCTACTGGTGATATGGGGTTATAGGTGATATGGGTTTATAGGTGATATGGGGGTAATAGGTGATTTGGGGTTATAGGTGATATGAGGGCTACTGGTGATATGGGGGCTACTGGTGATATGGGGGCTATTGGTGATATGGGGGCTACTGGTGATATGGGGGTTATTGGTGATATGGGGGTTATAGGTTATATGGGGGTTATAGGTGATATGGGGGCTACTGGTGATATGGGGGTTATTGGTGATATGGTGTTATAGGTGATATGGGGGCTACTGGTGATATGAGGGTTATAGGTGATATGGGGTAATTGGTGATATGGGGTTATAGGTGAAATGGGGGTTATAGGTGATATGGGGTTATAGGTGATATGGGGGTTATAGGTGATATGGGGTTATAGATGATATGGGGTTATAGGTGATATGGGGGTTATAGGTGATATGGGGGCTACTGGTGATATGGGGGTTATTGGTGATATGGTGTTATAGGTGATATGGGGGCTACTGGTGATATGGGGGTTATAGGTGATATGGGGTAATTGGTGATATGGGGTTATAGGTGATATGGGTTTATAGGTGATATGGGGGTAATAGGTGATATGGGGTTATAGGTAATATGGGGGCTACTGGTGATATGGGGGTTATAGGTGATATGGGGGTTATAGGTGATATGGGGTTATAGGTGATATGGGGGCTATTGGAGATATGGGGGTTAAAGGTGATATCGGGGCTACTTGTGATATGGGGTTATAGGTGATATGGGGTTATTGGTGATATGGGGTTATAGGTGATATGAAATTGTAGGTGATATTTGGGTTATAGGTGATATGGGGATATAGGTGATATGTGGTTATAGGTGATATGGGGTTATAGGTGATATGGGGGTTATAGGTGATATGGGGCTACTGGTGATATGGGCTTATAGGTGATATGGGGTTATAGGTGATATGGGGTTATAGGTGATATGGGAGGTGTAGGTGATATTTGGGTTATAGGTGATATGGGGTTATAGGTGATATGGGGGCTACTGGTGATATGGGGGTTATATGTGATATGGGGTTATTGGTGATATGGGGTTATTGGTGATATGGGTTTTATAGGTGATATGGGGGTTATAGGTGATATGGGTGCTAATTTTGATAAGGGGTTATAGGTGAAATGGGGTTATAGGTGATATGTGGTTATAGGTGATATGGGGGCTATTGGAGATATGGGGGTTATAGGTGATATGGGGGTTATAGGTAATATTGGGGCTACTGGTGATATGGGCTTATAGGTTATATGGGGTTATAGGTGATATGGGGGTTATAGGTGATATGGGGTTATAGGTGATATGGGGTTATAGGTGATATGGGGTTATAGGTGATATGGGGTTATAGGTGATATGGGGTTATAGGTGATATGGGGTTAAAGGTGATATGGGGTTATAGGTGATATGGGGTTAAGGGTGATATGGGGGTTATAGGTGATATGAGGTTATAGGTGATATGGGGGCTATTGGTGATATGGGGTTCAAATCAAATCAAATCAAATTTTATTTGTCACATACACATGGTTAGCAGATGTTAATGCGAGTGTAGCGAAATGCTTGTGCTTCTAGTTCCGACAATGCAGTAATAACGAGCAAGTAATCTAACTAACAATTCCAAAAAAAAAACTACTGTCTTATACACAGTGTAAGGGGATAAAGAATATGTACATAAGGATATATGAATGAGTGATGGTACAGAGCAGCATAGGCAAGATACAGTAGATGATATCGAGTACAGTATATACATATGAGATAAGTATGTAAACCAAGTGGCATAGTTAAAGTGGCTAGTGATACATGTATTACATAAGGATGCAGTCGATGATATAGAGTACAGTATCAACGTATGCATATGAGATGAGGGGTTATAGGTGATATGGGGGTTATATTGATATGGGGGTTATAGGTGATATGGGGCTATAGGTGATATGAGGTTATAGGTGAAATGGGGTTATAGGTTATATCGGGTTATAGGTGATATGGGGATATGGGTGATATGGGGGCTATTGGTGATATGGGGTTATAGGTGATATGGGGTTATAGGTGATTTGGGGGCTACTGGTGATATGGGGGCTACTGGTGATATGGGGGCTATTGGTGATATGGAGGTTATTGGTGATATGGGGTTATTGGTGATATGGGAGCTACAGACGATATTGGGGCTATTGGTGATATGGGGGCTACTGGTGATATGGGGGTTATTGGTGATATGGGGGTTATAGGTGATATGGGGTTATAGGTGATATGGGGGCTATTGGAGATATGGGGGTTATAGGTGATATGGGGGCTACTTTTGATATGGGGGTTATAGGTGATATGGGGGCTATTGGAGATATGGGGTTATAGGTGATATGGGGTTATAGGTGATATGGGGTTATAGGTGAAATGGGGTTATAGGTGATATGGGGTTATAGGTGATATGGGGATATGGGTGATATGGGGGCTATTGGTGATATGGGGTTATAGGTGACATGGGGTTATAGGTGATATGGGGGTTATATTGATATTTGGGTTATAGGTGATATGGGGTTAAGGGTGATATGGGGGTAATAGGTGATATGGGGGCTATTGGTGATATGGGGTTATAGGTGATATGGGGTTATAGGTGATATTTGGGGCTACTGGTGATATGGGGTTTTAGGTGATATGGGGGCTACTTATGATATGGGGGTTATAGGTGATAGGGGGCTATTGGAGATATGGGGTTGTAGGTGATATGGGGTTCTAGGTGATATGGGGTTATTGGTGATATGGGGTTATAGGTGATATGGGGGTTATTGGTGATATGTGGTTATAGGTGATATGTGGTTATAGGTGACATGGGAGTTATAGGTGATATGGGGGTTATAGGTGACATGGGGTTATAGGTGATATGGGGTTATAGGTGATATGGGGTTATAGGTGATATGGGGTTAAGGGTGATATGGGGGTTATAGGTGATACGGGGTTATAGGTGATATGGGGCTATTGGTGATATGGGGTTACAGGTGATATGGGGTTATAGGTGATATGGGGGTTATATTGATACGGGGTTTTAGGTGATATGGGGTTATAGGTGATATGAGGTTATAGGTGAAATGGGTTTATAGGTGATATGGGGTTATAGGTGATATGGGGATATGGGTGATATGGGGGCTATTGGTGATTTGGGGGCTACTGGTGATATGGGGTTATAGGTGATATGGGGGCTACTGGTGATATGGGGGTTATAGGTGACATGGGTTTATAGGTGATATGGGGTTATATGTGATATGGGGCAACTTTTGATATGGGGGTTATAAATGTGAAATGGGGGTTATAGGTGATATGGGGTTATAGGTTATATGGGGCTATTGGAGATATGGGGGTTATAGGTGATATGGGGTTATAGGTGATATTGGGGCTACTGGTGATATGGGCTTATAGGTTATATGGGGTTATAGGTGAAATGGGGTTATAGGTGATATGGGAGGTGTAGGTGATATTTGGGTTATAGGTGATATGGGGTTATAGGTGATATGGGGTTACAGGTGATATGGGGGCTATTGGTGATATGGGGTTATAGGTTATATGGGGGTTATAGGTGATATTTGGGTTATAGGTGATATGGGGTTATAGGTGATATGAGGTTATAGGTGATATGGGGGCTACTGGTGATATGGGGGCTACTGGTGATATGGGGTTATAGGTGATATGGGGTTATAGTTGATATGGGGTTATAGGTGATGTGAGGGTTATATGTGATATGGGGGCTACTGGTGATATGGGGGTTATTGGTGATATGGGGTTGTTGGTGATATGGGGGCTACTGGTGATATGGGGTTATAGGTGATATGGGTTTATAGGTGATATGGGGGTAATAGGTGATTTGGGGTTATAGGTGATATGAGGGCTACTGGTGATATGGGGGCTACTGGTGATATGGGGGCTATTGGTGATATGGGGGCTACTGGTGATATGGGGTTATTGGTGATATGGGGTTATAGGTGATATGGGGGCTATTGGTGATATGGGGATTATTGGTGATATGGGGGTTATTGGTGATATGTGGGCTACGGATGATATGGGGGCTATTGGTGATATGGGGGCTACTGGTGATATGTGGTTATAGGTGATATGGGGGCTACTGGTGATATGGGGGTTATAGGTTATATGGGGGTTATAGGTGATATGGGGTTATAGGTGATATGGGGTTATAGGTGAAATGGGGTTATAGGTGATATGGGGTTATAGGTGACATGGGGATATGGGTGATATGTGGGCTACTGGTGATATGGGGGTTATTGGTGATATGGTGTTATAGGTGATATGGGGGCTATTGGTGATATGGGGGTTATAGGTGATATGGGGTAATTGGTGATATGGGGTTATAGGTGATATGGGGTTATAGGTGATATGGGGGCTACTGGTGATATGAGGTTATAGGTGATATGGGGTTATAGGTGACATGGGGGCTACTGGTGATATGGGGGTTATATGTGATATGGGGTTATTGGTGATATGGGGTTATAGGTGATATGGGTTTATAGGTGATATGGGGGTTATAGGTGATATGGGGGCTACTTTTGATATGGGGGTTATAGGTGAAATGGGGGTTATAGGTTATATGGGGTTATAGGTGATATGGGGTTATAGGTGATATGGGGTTGTAGGTGATATGGGGGTTATAGGTTATATGGGGCTACTGGTGATATGGGTGTTATATGTGATATGGGGTTATTGGTGATATGGGTTTATAGGTGATATGGGTTTATAGGTGATATGGTGGTTATAAATCAAATCAAATTTATTTATATAGGCCTTCGTACATCAGCTGATATCTCAAAGTGCTGTACAGAAACCCAGCCTAAAACCCCAAACAGCAAGCAATGCAGGTGTAGAAGCACGGTGGCTAGGAAAAACTCCCTAGAAAGGCCAAAACCTAGGAAGAAACCTAGAGAGGAACCAGGCTATGTGGCGTGGCCAGTCCTCTTCTGGCTGTGCCGGGTGGAGATTATAACAGAACATGGCCAAGATGTTCAAATGTTCATAAATGACCAGCATGGTCGAATAATAATAAGGCAGAACAGTTGAAACTGGAGCAGCAGCACAGTCAGGTTGAAGTTGAAACTGGAGCAGCAGCATGGCCAGGTGGACTGGGGACAGCAAGGAGTCATCATGTCAGGTAGTCCTGGGGCATGGTCCTAGGGCTCAGGTCAGTTGAAACTGGAACAGCAGCATGGCCAGGTGGACTGGGGACAGCAAGGAGTCATCATGTCAGGTAGTCCTGGGGCATGGTCCTAGGGCTCAGGTCCTCCGAGAGAGAGAAAGAAAGAGAGAAGGAGAGAATTAGAGAACGCACACTTAGATTCACACAGGACACCGAACAGGACAGGAGAAGTACTCCAGATATAACAAACTGATCCCAGCCCCCCGACACATAAACTACTGCAGCATAAATACTGGAAGCTGAGACAGGAGGGGTCAGGAGACACTGTGGCCCCATCCGAGGACACCCCCGGACAGGGCCAAACAGGAAGGATATAACCCCACCCACTTTGCCAAAGCACAGCCCCCACACCACTAGAGGGATATCTTCAACCACCAACTTACCATCCTGAGACAAGGCTGAGTATAGCCCACAAAGATCTCCGCCACAGCACAAGCCAAGGGGGGGGGCGCCAACCCAGACAGGACGACCACAACAGTGAATCAACCCACTCAGGTGACGCACCCCCTCCAGGGACGGCACGAGAGAGCCCCAGCAAGCCAGTGACTCAGCCCCTGTAATAGGGTTAGAGGCAGAGAATCCCAGTGGAAAGAGGGGAACTGGCCAGGCAGAGACAGCAAGGGCGGTTCGTTGCTCCAGAGCCTTTCCGTTCACCTTCCCACTCCTGGGCCAGACTACACTCAATCATATGACCCACTGAAGAGATGAGTCTTCAGTAAAGACTTAAAGGTTGAGACCGAGTTTGCGTCTCTGACATGGGTAGGCAGACCGTTCCATAAAAATGGAGCTCTATAGGAGAAAGCCCTGCCTCCAGCTGTTTGCTTAGAAATTCTAGGGACAATTAGGAGGCCTGCGTCTTGTGACCGTAGCGTACGTGTAGGTATGTACGGCAGGACCAAATCAGAGAGATAGGTAGGAGCAAGCCCATGTAATGCTTTGTAGGTTAGCAGTAAAACCTTGAAATCAGCCCTTGCTTTGACAGGAAGCCAGTGTAGAGAGGCTAGCACTGGAGTAATATGATCAAATTTTTTGGTTCTAGTCAGGATTCTAGCAGCCGTATTTAGTACTAACTGAAGTTTATTTAGTGCTTTATCCGGGTAGCCGGAAAATAGAGCATTGCAGTAGTCTAACCTAGAAGTGACAAAAGCATGGATTAATTTTTCTGCATCATTTTTGGACAGAAAGTTTCTGATTTTTGCAATGTTACGTAGATGGAAAAAAGCTGTCCTCGAAATGGTCTTGATATGTTCTTCAAAAGAGAGATCAGGGTCCAGAGTAACGCCGAGGTCCTTCACAGTTTTATTTGAGACAACTGTACAACCATTAAGATTAATTGTCAGATTCAACAGAAGATCTCTTTGTTTCTTGGGACCTAGAACAAGCATCTCTGTTTTGTCCGAGTTTAATAGTAGAAAGTTTGCAGCCATCCACTTCCTTATGTCTGAAACACATGCTTCTAGCGAGGGCAATTTTGGGGCTTCACCATGTTTCATTGAAATGTACAGCTGTGTGTCATCCGCATAGCAGTGAAAGTTTACATTATGTTTTCGAATAACATCCCCAAGAGGTAAAATATATAGTGAAAACAATAGTGGTCCTAAAACGGAACCTTGAGGAACACCGAAATTTACAGTTGATTTGTCAGAGGACAAACCATTCACAGAGACAAACTGATATCTTTCCGACAGATAAGATCTAAACCAGGCCAGAACATGTCCGTGTAGACCAATTTGGGTTTCCAATCTCTCCAAAAGAATGTGGTGATCGATGGTATCAAAAGCAGCACTAAGGTCTAGGAGCACAAGGACAGATGCAGAGCCTCGGTCCGATGCCATTAAAATGTCATTTACCACCTTCACAAGTGCCGTCTCAGTGCTATGATGGGGTCTAAAACCAGACTGAAGCATTTCGTATACATTGTTTGTCTTCAGGAAGGCAGTGAGTTGCTGAGCAACAGCCTTCTCTAAAATTTTTGAGAGGAATGGAAGATTCGATATAGGCCGATAGTTTTTTATATTTTCTGGGTCAAGGTTTGGCTTTTTCAAGAGAGGCTTTATTACTGCCACTTTTAGTGAGTTTGGGACACATCCAGTGGATAGAGAGCCGTTTATTATGTTCAACATAGGAGGGCCAAGCACAGGAAGCAGCTCTTTCAGTAGTTTAGTTGGAATAGGGTCCAGTATGCAGCTTGAAGGTTTAGAGGCCATGATTATTTTCATCATTGTGTCAAGAGATATAGTACTAAAACACTTGAGCGTCTCTCTTGATCCTAGGTCCTGGCAGAGTTGTGCAGACTCAGGACAACTGAGGTTTGGAGGAATACGCAGGTTTAAAGAGGAGTCCGTAATTTGCTTTCTAATAATCATAATCTTTTCCTCAAAGAAGTTCATGAATTTATCACTGCTAAAGTGAAAGTCATCCTCTCTTGGGAATGCTGCTTTTTAGTTAGCTTTGCGACAGTATCAAAAAGGAATTTCGGATTGTTCTTATTTTCCTCAATTAAGTTAGAAAAATAGGATGATCGAGCAGCAGTAAGGGCTCTTCGGTACTGCACGGTACCGTCCTTCCAAGCTAGTCGGAAGACTTCCAGTTTGGTGTGGCGCCATTTCCGTTCCAATTTTCTGGAAGCTTGCTTCAGAGGTCGGGTATTTTCTGTGTACCAGGGAGCTAGTTTCTTATGAGAATTTTTTTTTAGTTTTTAGGGGTGCAACTGCATCTAGGGTATTGCGCAAGGTTAAATTGAGATCCTCCGTTAGGTGGTTAACTGATTTTTGTCCTCTGGTGTCCTTGGGTAGGCAGAGGGAGTCTGGAAGGGCATCAAGGAATCTTTGTGTTGTCTGTGAATTTATAGCACGACTTTTGATGTTCCTTGGTTGGGGTCTGAGCAGATTATTTGTTGCAATTGCAAACGTAATAAAATGGTGGTCCGATAGTCCAGGATTATGAGGAAAAACATTAAGATCCACCACATTTATTCCATGGGACAAAACTAGGTCCAGCGTATGACTGTGACAGTGAGTGGGTCCAGAGACATGTTGGACAAAACCCATTGAGTCGATGATGGCTCCGAAAGCCTTTTGGAGTGGGTCTGTGGACTTTTCCATGTGAATATTAAAGTCACCAAAGATTAGAATATTATCTGCTATGACTACAAGGTCCGATAGGAATTCAGGGAACTCAGTGAGAAATGCTGTATATGGCCCAGGAGGCCTGTAAACAGTAGCTATAAAAAGTGATTGAGTAGGCTGCATAGATTTCATGACTAGAAGCTCAAAAGACGAAAACGTCATTTTTTTTTTTGTAAATTGAAATTTGCTATCGTAAATGTTAGCAACCCCTCCGCCTTTGCGGGATGCACGGGGGTTATAGGTGATATGGGGCTACTGGTGATATGGGCTTATAGGTTATATGGGGTTATAGGTGATATGGGGGTTATAGGTGATATGGGGTTATTGGTGATATGGGCTTATAGGTTATATGGGGTTATAGGTGATATGGGGTTATAGTTGATATGGGGTTATAGGTGATATGGGGGTTATAGGTGATATGGGGGCTACTGGTGATATGGGGGTTATTGGTGATATGGTGTTATAGGTGATATGGGGTAATTGGTGATATGGGGTTATAGGTGATATGGGGTTATAGGTGATATGGGGTAATTGGTGATATGGGGTTATAGGTGATATGGGTTTATAGGTGATATGGGGTAATAGGTTATATGGGGTTATAGGTAATATGGGGGCTACTGGTGATATGGGGGTTATAGGTGATATGGGGTTATAGGTGATATGGGGTTATAGGTGATATGGGGGCTATTGGAGATATGGGGGTTATAGGTGATATGGGGGCTACTTGTGATATTGGGGTTATAGGTGATATGGGGTTATTGGTTATATGGGGTTATAGGTGATATGGGGGTGTAGGTGATATTTGGGTTATAGGTGATATGGGGATGTAGGTGATATGGGGTTATAGGTGATATGGGGTTATAGGTGATATGGGGTTATAGGTGATATGGGGGCTACTGGTGATATGAGGTTATAGGTGATATGGGGTTATAGGTGATATGGGGGCTCCTGGGTATATGGGGGTTATATGTGATATGGGGT